>NC_090254.1:39485371-39491834 GCF_037325665.1 Littorina saxatilis | reverse complement strand
AAACATATCATATCTATATGTTTTTGGAATCAGGAACCGACAAGGAATAAGATGAAAGTGTTTTTAAGTTGATTTCAAAAATTTAATTTTGATCATAATTTTTATATATTTAATTTTCAGAGCTTGTTTTAATCCAAATATAACATATTTATATGTTTTTGGAATTAAAAAATGATGAAGAATAAGATGAACGTAAATTTGGATCGTTTTATAATTTTTTTAATTTTTTTTTTACAATTTTCAGATTTTTAATGACCAAAGTCATTAATTAATTTTTAAGCCACCAAGCTGAAATGCAATACCGAAGTCCGGCCTTTGTCGAAGATTGCTTGGCCAAAATTTCAATCAATTTGAATGAAAAATGAGGGTGTGACAGTGCCTCCTCAACTTTTACAAAAAGCCGGATATGACGTCATCAAAGGTATTTATCGGAAAAAAGAAAAAACGTCCGGGGATATCATTCCCAGGAACTCTCATGTAAAATTTCATAAAGATCGGTCTAGTAGTTTGGTCTGAATCGCTCTACACACACACACACGCACAGACAGACACACACACACACACACATACACCACGACCCTCGTCTCGATTCCCCCTCTATGTTAAAACATTTAGTCAAAACTTGACTAAATGTAACAAAAGAAAGACACAGACCAAAAACAAATTACAAAAATAAAATAAAAGAGAAAAAAAGAAACAGCACACAGTTACAAATACACAAACGTGGACTGATCCGTTCATTCAACCATCTTTCTTGAGAACAATGTCTCTCTCTCTCTCTCTCTCTCTCTCTCTCTCTCTCTCTCTCTCTCTCTCTCTCTCTCTCTCTCTCTCTCTCTCTCTCTCTCTCTCTCTCTCTCTCTCTCTCTCTCTCTCTCTCGCCATTCCAAATATAATTAAATTACGAATTCATGAAACATCATTCAAGGAATATTATATACATGCTGTTTCTTTTACAAAACTTATAAGAAATATTATCAAGCAGCTGGCAAAATATAACTGTACTCTCTGATTATATTGAAAAACATGATTATATAATTATAATTCATGAAGGATTTTTTTATTTTTTATTTTTATACAAACACATATTTCTCTGTTATATATAATTTTCAAGCATTGCTAAAAAATCACAATGCATCTTAAAAATGTCTTATTGGTTGCTTGACATGTTAATTATGGTAAATATGTCATTTGTACTATATCTTTTATTTCTTCTTGTTTGTTACCCCTCAATGGGCGAGGGCCGGATGAAAACAAGCATGCATACATTGCTAATTCTGTCACCCTCGTAAAATAAATTTCAATTCAATGCAATGCAATTCAATTCAATTCTCTCTCTCTCTCTCTCTCTCTCTCTCTCTCTCTCTCTCTCTCTCTCTCTCTCTCTCTCTCTCTCTCTCTCTCTCTCTCTCTCTCTCTCTCTCTCTCTCTCTCGATCTCTCTCGATCTCTCTCTCTATCTCTCTCTCTCTCTCTTTCTCTCTCTCTCTCTCTCTCTCTCTCTCTCTCTCTCTCTCTCTCTCTCTGCCTTTGAAGCATTTTAAAAGGAATAATGTCTCTGTTTGATCAAAGAATATATTTCAAGCAAGGTGATTCAATGCAATAAAATCCATCCAATAAGATCAACAACATCAAACAAAACCGATATCTTAGCAAATGTCCAAAATGGTACCTGCCGCTGGAACCAACAGGGATTGTGCCGTGATGTATCATGTTGCCAAGCTACCAATGAAAATGTCCAAAATCGTACCTGCCGCTGGAACCAACAGGGATCGTGCCGTGATGTATCATGTTGCCAAGCTACCAATGAAAATGTCCAAAATCGTACCTGCCGCTGGAACCAACAGGGATCGTGCCGTGATGTATCATGTTGCCAAGCTACCAATGAAAATGTCCAAAATCGTACCTGCCGCTGGAACCAACAGGGATCGTGCCGTGATGTATCATGTTGCCAAGCTACTAATGAAAATTTCCAAAATCGTACCTGCCGCTGGAACCAATAGGGATGGTGCCATGATGCGTCATGTTGCCAAGCAACCAGAAGTAGTCTGCAGCATCATAATCCTTCTCGTCCTCCGGGGCAACCCACATCAATTCGTTCCATCGTCCTAGGTACTGGCGTTGGAGCACACACAAAAAAAATGAACAAAGTAGCAAGAATTACAGTACAATACAGTACGAACAAAACAAGACAAGACAAGACAAGACCAGATAAGACAAGACCAGATGAGTTAATATCAGAACACAACACACCATAAAACAATACAAGACAATAAAATACATTACCAGGGCTATATGATAATATGCACTTTTCGAAGCCGACAACACGTACTAGAAATTCAGAGACTGCGACGACTCCGCTGACGGGGTCCCAGGACCCGGCCTCTAGGTGTGTGTGTGTGTGTGGGGGGGGGGGTGGTATCCGTGGGGAGCCCTGAATACAACACAAGACAATACAACACAACACAACACAACACATAATACATGTAAACGAATAATGCACCTGACAGAAATGAACTACCTTCCTCACCCGTTCAATACTGAAGTGATGCTGCACTTTCACCGGCAGAGGACATCCGGGCGAAGAAATCTGAGGACACACTTGTCCCACGAAGCAGCAAAAGAGAAAAATGCAGATTATTGTTCCGTGAACGAGAGACATGTTTCTGTGAAGGGAACACACACTGTGCGTCCCGATATCAAGATCAACAGACTGTGTTCGTAGGTCTTTCTGTTGCGCGAACCCAACTGTGTATCTGGGGGAATGCAGAGTTCGTTCGCGTGTTACCTAGATCAACAAAAATGAGTTCCTAGTTCTTTCTGTGACGCAAGCCAAGTTTTTTTTTTTACGAGAGAATCCCCGGCTAATTCAAGATAGAGAGATTAACAAACTGAGTTCCAACTTGTTTCTATGACGCATGCCAAACTTATGTGTCGGCAGATAACTATCCTTAGCAGTTTATGACTTTATTTAGTTATTCTGCAGAAAAAAAACAGAAATGCTGCAGAAAAAAAGCTTTTTCTTAAGCATTTCTGAATAATGTCATCATCCACCGAAGCATCGGTTTTTTTCTGCAGCAAAGCAGTTTTTCTGCAGCATAATGTGTACATGTTTTTCTGCGGCATTATTGCGATTTACTTTTTCTTCGGAATAATCTGTGACAGTTTTTCTGCAGAAAAACCAACGTTCTTGTAAAATAGCGTTTGTATCCGTCTCCCGTTTTTTTTCTGCAGCATTTCTGTTTTTCTGCAGAATAACTGAACAAAGTCAAAATCCGCTAGGGATAGATAACCCCCAGATAATTCCAGATATAAAGATCAACAAACTGTTCTTTTTGTGATGCGCTAGACCAGCAAACGCGTCCCAGGTTTCTCTGTTATCTTTGTGGCGTGGCTTGTCGCTGTTCGAGGCCTTGTGCCTTTGGTTATTATCAGTGATGTAAAAGGGAAGACTGTAATGGCAGAGGTCAGGCGTGCATGCTAGGAAAGTCATAGTGCAAACCTTAAAGGTACTGAACTTGTCAAATCCAGGTGCACGGAGCCCCTGGGGCTTTTAGTCATACCTCAGGCAGCTATCCGTTAGAAGAACTACCAAGTTTCATTGACTTGCACCCAAAGAGTCAAGAACTGCGATTTTTTTACGAATTAATTTCGTACTCGGACCCGGCTGGTCTTGACCTATTTTTGGATCTAAATTTAGATCAGGTAGATCACCACATCATGCAAAAAAAGACACGTCACAAAGCAAACTATGTCAGACGTCATCATGAGTTTGTGTAAAACAAAATGGAAGCCGGAATCACTCAGTTGAATCGAACTCCGACCAAACACCACGTAATAACTAGTTTAATTTATGCACTCGCGTAAACAAGAAACTGTCGAGCTTCACAGATGTCGTCTTTGGGTAGTTTTGGGTTTGTTTTACTACCATAGGAGGATGTTTGAACTGTAAATGCACTCAGCTGCAACAAAAACGCAAAACGAAGGCTGTGAGCTGTGAGCTGTGAGCTGTAAGCTGTGAGCTGGGAGCTGTGAGCTGGGAGCTGTGAGCTGTGAGCTGTGAGCTGTGAGCTGTGAGCTGTGAGCTGCACTGTGCCTTTAAAGCACCTTAGATTATAACACTGTCTTGTAACTATAACGCGATAGTCGGACAGAGTTGCGCCCCTGGAACGGCAGGTATATCCGGTTTGTGTTTGCAAAATGGAACCGCATGACAATCCGCCGTTCAACGTCTTTACCCGCGTAGTTTGAACAGCAGACACAGTAACGTTTCCCTCCACCACTAATCTTCTTCTCTCGTTCAACCAATTTGGACGTAAACAAAACAACCGTAACTACCCGCCGACAGCGCCGCGGGCTATGTCAGGCACGGACAACTCTTATCACTTTCGTTTTGAGACAATGCTATACCCGAGGCGGTCAGGAGGATTGTAGTGGGAGCTATGCTAACTTTGTTTTTCTGTCCCCAGAACTAGAGTCTATTTGGGACATGACGTGGTGATATGCTAGGGGGGACATGACGTAGTTATATGCTAGGTGGGACATGACGTAGTTATATGCTAGGTGGGACATGACGTAGTTATATGCTAGGTGGGACATGACGTAGTTATATGCTAGGTGGGACATGACGTAGTTATATGCTAGGTGGGACATGACGTAGTTATATGCTAGGTGGGACATGACGTAGTTATATGCTAGGTGGGACATGACGTAGTTATATGCTAGGTGGGACATGACGTAGTTATATGCTAGGTGGGACATGACGTAGTTATATGCTAGGTGGGACATGACGTAGTTATATGCTAGGTGGGACATGACGTAGTTATATGCTTAGAAGTGGTAGTTGTACCCAAGTATTGCTAAAGTGACGCAAGCGGGTCAATATACACACTCTTCAGTGGGCTACTCGATCCAACTGAGGGTGAACCCGGCTACTCAGAATACAGTAACATCGAGAGATTGTCTACCCCAAGGTACACAATAAATCAGGCTAAATTGTTTGGGTACTGTACAGTGGAACTCCATTTTGAAGACACCACTATCCCGCTCCCCCCCACCTCTCCCCAATTTAAGAACTTGCTTTTGTTGTCTTTTCTGTTCTCAACCTCTGAAAATGTACTTCCATTTCAAGACTACCTCCTTTGTAAGACCAGATGTTCTGAGAGTTTTGGAGGTCTTACAAGGGGGTATCACTGTTCCACAGACCATCAGTTTGGCAGAGTTTTGGGGGTCTCACAAGGGGGTACCATTGTTCCACAGACCATCAGTTTGGCAGAGTTTTGGGGGTCTTACAAGGGGGTACCATTGTTCCACAGACCATCAGTTTGGCAGAGTTTTGGGGGTCTCACAAGGGGGTATCACTGTTCCACAGACCATCAGTTTGGCAGAGTTTTGGGGGTCTCACAAGGGGGTATCACTGTTCCACAGACCATCACTTTGGCACAGGTTAACTGCATGCTTCAATTTAAGAGGGGCCAGTTCAGTCCTTCAATGGGAGAGGCTGTACACGTGTACTAAGGGTGGCCGTACGAGGTCAGTCGTCGGCGTAGTTTAAAGGGATACTACCTAAGCTAAAAAGCCCTCAGATCACTTCCAAAGTTATACCGTTAATATTCTGTGTTACAATTAATGCTACCGTGCAGGAGGACTGCCTTCACTTTGCAAAAGGAAGTGTTTAAAAAAAAGACGCACAATCGCACGCACGCACACACCGCGCATGTAAACACACATACACACACACATACACACACACATACAACACACACACACACACACACACACACACACACACGCGCGCGCGCGCGCGCGTACACACACTCACACACACACAAACACTAACATATACACACAAACACACACACACAGCGCATGCAAACACACACACACACACACACACACACACACACACACACACACACCACACACACAATCACACACACAAAACACACACACACACATAAAACACCCCCCCACAAACACACACACATTCACACACACACACACAAACACACACGCAAAAACAGAAATACTTTTCAGGACCTTTTTGTTGTTCTTAAGAACACAGTTACAGGTACTGTACAAACAGAAACATTACTGTCTGCAAAAGCGCACCATCTATGATATAACAATTAGAATAATGCTAGTCGTACCAAGTGTTTGCTTACAGGCATCCTCCCTCCCTGCAAACAAAATAATGATCAACAAAAACTTTTCGATAAAACGAAGACCACTGTGAGCAGGGGAAATAGAAGGCTGATCCTGTCGGTGTTAACTCGCTCTGCAAATCCTGCAAAGTTGAAAACAAGTCGCGAAAGGCGAAATTACTACATTTAGTCAAGCTGTGTAACTCACAGAATGAAACTGAACGCACTGCATTTTTTCACAATGACCATTGTCCGCCGCTAGTGCAAAAGGCAGTGAAAGTGACGAGCCTGTTCAGCGCTGTAGCGGTTGCGCTGCGCTGC
>NC_090254.1:39472871-39482871 GCF_037325665.1 Littorina saxatilis | reverse complement strand
ACGTTCACATAAAATTTGAGCCCGGTCACTTTTATAGTTTCCGAGAAAAGCCCAACGTTAAGTTGTGTGTTGCCGAACAGAAAAGGCTAGTTATCTCCCTTGTTTTTCTGATAACGTTCGTAAAAGGCTACAGATGTAAATACTTTGATGTAAAGAATAATCCTACAAAGTTTCAATCACATCCGATGAACTTTGTCAAAGATATAAAATGTCTAATTTTTCCTTTGACGCTGACCTGTGACCTTGAAAAAGGTCAAAGGTCAACGAAACCATCGTTAAAGTGTAGAGGTCATTGGAGGTCACGACTAAACAAAATATGAGCCCGATCGCTTTGATAGTTTCCGAGAAAAGATATAAAATGTCTAATTTTTCCTTTGACGCTGACCTGTGACCTTGAAAAAGGTCAAAGGTCAACGAAACCATCGTTAAAGTGTAGAGGTCATTGGAGGTCACGACTAAACAAAATATGAGCCCGATCGCTTTGATAGTTTCCGAGAAAAGTCCAACGTTAAGGTGGTGTCTACGGACGGCCGGCCGGACGACCGGCCGGCCGGACGGCCGGCCGGACGGCCGGCCGGACAGACTAACACTGACCGATTACATAGAGTCACTTTTTCTCAAGTGACTCAAAAACTGAAAACAAAAGTGTTACTGACGTTTTGAGAACTACTCAAGTACCTATCATAATACCAATTAAACAGAAGGCTCTATAATCGATGGGGAAAGCTATTTCCTTCTTGGAAGGAAATTAACTAGTTAGTAAACAAGAGACAAAAGCAACACAAATAGACCCCCCCCACACCCCCTTTACCCTTTTCCCACTTTTTTCTCCTTTACTGCACACCCTACTCAATAATCACACACAAACACACACACACACACCACACACACACACACACAAACACTCACACACTGTGCGACAAGTACACAAGAAAGCAACGTCAGTAAGAATATAATTCAAAGTTTAAACAGATGCAGGCTGTATCAAAATTAGTACAAGACCCGTAGTCAGATACAAACAAACAAGCAAACAAACAGTGCCTAAACAAATCTAGACACAAAAACTGGCGATCATTCCAAATGGGTGTCACAGGACTGGGTGGCCGAGGGGTAACGCACTTGTGCTCGGAAGCGAGAGGTTGCGAGTTCGACCCTGGGTCAGGGCGTTAGCAATTTTCTCCTCCCTTTCCTAACCTAGGTGGTGGGTTCAAGTCCTAGTCGTCAGTCGGATGAGACGAAAAACCGAGGTCCCTTCGTGTACACTACATTGGGGTGTGCACGTTAAAGATCCCACGATTGACAAACGGGTCTTTCCTGGCAAAATTGTATAGGCATAGATAAAAATGTCCACCAACATACCCGTGTGACTTGGAATAACAGGCCGTGAAAAGTAGGATATGCGCCGAAATGGCTGCGATCTGCTGGCCGATGTGAATGCGTGATGTATTGTGTAAAAAAAGTCCATCTCACACGGCATCAATAAATCCCTGCGCCTTGAATATGTGCGCGATAAAAATTGCATAAACAAAATTTTTTTAAATAAATCCCTGCCCACGGAATACGCGCGATATAAGGCCTCATATTGATTGATTGATTGTCTTATCTTTCTAAATATCGGGACGGTAGCAGCCATTTTATTTTCCGATTTTATGTTGATTCAATAACAAAAGAAACACACAAAGACTCAACTATTTACACCACTCAAACGAACAACAGCAATGACAACGGCATAACTGAAAGGCACGACAGAATCCTCAGTAATGGTGTAACAGTGAAATCAGAAACTCCCAAATTCAGCCAAACATAACATGGGAGCTAACCGCTGAGACCTCAATCACTCCTGCACGAGTGTTGTCCCTTATAAATCCAACTGCGCATTACTCTATTTTACGTAAACTTCTCCCGTTATGTAAAAGTGCGTTTGGAAAATTACAAAATCGAGACAGCGCATGCAAATTTGACATGCAAACGACAATGTCAAGTGTTTAAAACAGAAAAGAAAAGCAAGTCTGACTTAATACGTGACCTTGCAACCGGAAAATGAATATTATTGGATATAGCCTATTTGTCGCGTTTCTTGAACCAGGTCCGCATTTGGGTCAATGACATGAGATTTGTCGGGTTGGCCGGATGTAAACAAACATCGACGAAGATTTATTTTTTTTAATAATGGGTTCGAAAATATGGAAGAGGACATCCATCAGTTAATTATCGGTGTCTTCAAAGCAATGCCGTGACACAGAATTTTGAAATGTGTACTTTGGTCGGGTCATAGCTATGTTTTGTGAGGTGTTTTGTCTGGCCACGGACGAACTAAAATGGTGGTAGCAAGTGTACTTTGCCTGTCTAGACTATACAGACTGAAAGTGTGGAATTGTCTGTCGGGCCGTTCTGTGTGTGTCAGTGTGTGTGAGTGTGTGTGTGTCACGGTGTCCGCGTGCGCCGCAGTGTCAGTATGTGTGTGTCTACGTGCTTGCGTGGCTGCGTTCCGGCATTTGTCGCGACTGAGTGCGCCGGCGTGATATTTTGTTCAAGTTATATTTCAGAGTCGCCGAAAACTGAAACGCAGACATACCAATCGATCCAGTAGCAAAATCAAAAACTAAATAAACACATGATCAAAACCACTACTCATTTGCTAACACTCACTACAGGAGTAAGAAAAACAAGCACACACTGTTTACACCAAGGCAACCCTCGTTTACCTGGGACTGATGATAAGCGTAGGCCCTACATCGATTGAAAGCAGAAAGTAGTGGTAGTAGATGAGATAACTGCACTTAGCACTAGCTCTGGCATCCCAGGTCAGTAGATTCAGCCCAAAACAACTGATATTTCTTTTGCTACCGTTCAGCAACCACCAGTGTTTCAGTCACGAGACAGCAAAACTGATCTCACTGACGCTTTCTGTCTGAGAATGACGCAGTAGTGTAACTTGAGTGTCATCGACGCCTGAGAGTCAGTCACAAATGTAAACACTACACACGCCACGAGGCTGTACTGTCCTGACATCCGACGAAGTAGATTATTACAGCCCAGTCCGTTTTCAGTCTGGCATGCATCTTTCATCGTGAGTAAAGTTCAGTTTCCACTATACAATCAGTCTCACTGACGATATCTTTGTGAGTGACACTGACAATGTTTGGGGATCATCGAAGCACGACACTGAGTCAGTGGCAGGTGTGACTGAACAATACACAACGTGACACCTACGCGTATATAAACACTAGCACAGGAGCAGTTCTGTTATTGACCAAAGAAATATCTCTTGTGTAAGTCTCCAGCTCAGTGGAAAATGACTGCGCCATTCGGCTTCGGTAAATAGCAGTCCGCGCGGGCCACACCAAGTAGCCTATAGTTTGGCTCCTTGACACAGGTACCGGAAACAAGAATTGCAATTCAGTCTTGAGTCGAGCGTTTGAAAATGCCTGAGCCTGAAGGCGGGTGTAACTTACACCTCTTGGTATCAGTCTGTCTTAGAGATGAGGACGACAGTTGGCCAGATGGCCAGAATAGCGCGCTGCATTTTCCTGCATTGAACTACGGCGCGTCTGCCGCGACGGTGCCTGAGCTAAACATTGGCGGGCACTGCTCACAGCCCGACACACGGCACTGTAAACATTCCCCGTCCCTTCACCTCTCTCGCCACCATCCGCCCTACCTTTGGTCTCATGCCTGAATTAGCTTTCTTCCTTTCTAGCGTCGACCGCTATTCCTTTTCGGTACCATTTTTTACATTTAGTCAAGTTTTGACTAAATGTTTTAACGTAGAGGGGGAATCGAGACGAGGGTGGTGGTGTATGTGTGTGTGTGTGTGTGTGTGTGTGTGTGTGTGTGTGTGTGTGTGTGTGTCTGTCTGTCTGTCTGTCTGTCTGTCTGTCTGTCTGTGCGCGTGTGTGTGTAGAGCGATTCAGAGTAAACTACTGGGCCGATCTTTATGAAATTTTACATGAGAGTTCCTGGGTATGACATCCCCAGACGGTTTTTTTCATTTTTTCGATAAATGTCTTTGATGACGTCATATCCGGCTTTTTGTAAAAGTTGAGGCGGCACTGTCACACCCTCATTTTTCAATCAAATTGATTGAAAGTTTGGCCAAGCAATCTTCGACGAAGGCCGGACTTCAGCATTGCATTTCAGCATAGAGCCTTAAAAATTAATTAATGACTTTGGTCATTAAAAATCTGAAAATTGTAATTAAAATTCTTTTTTTATAAAACGATCCAAACTTACTTTTATTTTATTCTTCATCATGTTCTGATTCCAAAAACATATAAATATGTTATATTTTGATTAAAAACAAGCTCTGAAAATTAAAAATATAAAAATTATGATCAAAATTAAATTTCCGAAATCGTTTTAAAAACAATTTCATCTTATTCCTTGTCGGTTCCTGATTCCAAAAACATATCGATATGATATGTTTGGATTAAAAACACGCTCAGAAAGTTAAAACGAAGAGAGGTACAGTAAAGCGTGCTATGCAGCACAGCGCAACCGCTACCGCGCTAAACAGGCTCGTCACTTTCACTGCCTTTTGCACTAGCGGCGGACTACGGTCATTGTGAAAAAATGCAGTGCGTTCAGTTTCATTCTGCGAGTTCCACAGCTTGACTAAATGTAGTAATTTCGCCTTACGCGACTTGTTTTTAATGTGGTTAATAACAGTCCGCGCGCGCTACTCCAAGTATAGTTTGGCTGCTAACACAGGTGCCGGAAACAAAAAAGAATTACAATTAACTTTCTACATTTCTGAGTGGAAGAAAATGACTGCACCCCATTCCTTTTTTGGTAAAAAAAAATGTGGTTAATAACAGTTCGCGTTGGCTACTCCAATTATAGTTTGGCTCCTAACACAGGTTCCGAAACGAGAATTAGAATTAACTTTTTTTCATTTGTCGAGTCGATAAAAAATGACTGCGCCCCCATTCCTTTTTGTTAAAAAGAAATGTGGTTTACAGTCGGCGTTGGCTACTCCAATTATAGTTTGGCTTCTAAACACAGGTGCCGGAAACAAGAATTGCAACTAAGTTTCTTCTTTTGGTCACGTGACCTATGTTGAAGAAATCTTTGATCCGAAAAGAGTGCCCAAATAAGTGCCAATAACTCCTCCGAAAGCGGCGTATGGCTGCCTAAATGGCGGGGTACAAAAACGGTCATACACGTAAAATTCCACTCGTGCAAAAAAAGACGAGTGTACGTGGGAGTTTCAGCCCACGAACGCAGAAGAAGACAGAAGAAGAAGTGCCATAGCAATACTGAATAGCAAATAAAAGAAAGGCACACACATATATAGCAAATCAGTTACCAAGATAGTCTTCCGTATGACACAATTTACAATCGTACCCATGCACATAGCCACCGCGTTTTCGTAAACCCGCAGAAATAATAGTATGATATGTGACCCTCCACCACGGAATGAGTCGGATGTCACCTCGCGCTGTTCTGCGCTAGACCTAATATACATCCGGGGGCGTCAGGTAACAGTGTGAGGGTCACGTTAGTCACAGGCTTATAACTCGAAAAGTGTTCGTTCTTTTCTAAAAACGGTTTTCACCACTGGATAGAGCATAAAAAGCTCTTTAAGACAATGTAAAAATATGCAAAGGTGACATGCGACTCATTCCGTGGTGGAGGGTCACATATAGTCTCTCCTCGCGCGAAGAAACGTCAAAGTCGCACCGCCAAAGATACAAACACAGAGAGTGGTACCGATATACAATAAACCCACCTCGAACAGTCAATCCTCAGGCAAGAAAAAGCAGCCACAATAATTCATACACAGTTTATCCATGCGCAGTTACCACAATCACTCTTAAGTGTTGTCACAGTTGTACCTGCCACTAACAACGAAAATCAAATTAACAGCCGTGATGGAACTGTGCCAAAATACTTGTTAACGTTGTTGCTGTTTACAGTCGTCAAAACAAAACAAAAAACAAAACAAACAAGTCGCGTAAGGCGAAATTACTACATTTAGTCAAGCTGTGGAACTCACAGAATGAAACTGAACGTAGTCCGCCGCTAGTGCATAAGGCAGTGAAAGTGACGAGCTTTTTTGGCGCGGTAGCGGTTGCGCTGTGCTTCATAGCACGCTTTACTGTACCTCTCTTCGTTTTAAGTTTCTGAGCGTGTTTTTAATCCAAACATATCATATCTATATGTTTTTGGAATCAGGAACCGACAAGGAATAAGATGAAATTGTTTTTAAATCGATTTCGGAAATTTAATTTTGATCATAATTTTTATATTTTTAATTTTCAGAGCTTCTTTGTAATCCAAATATAACATATTTATATGTTTTTGGAATCAGAAAATGATAAAGAATAAGATGAACGTAAATTTGGATCGTTTTGTAAAAATAAATTTTATTTTACAATTTTCATATTTTTAATGACCAAAGTCATTAATTAATTTTTAAGCCACCAAGCTGAAATGCAATACCGAAGTCCGGCCTTCGTCGAAGATTGCTTGGCCAAAATTTCAATCAATTTGATTGAAAAATGAGGGTGTGACAGTGCCGCCTCAACTTTTACAAAAAGCCGGATATGACGTCATCAAAGACATTTATCGAAAAAAAGAAAAAAATGACCGGGGATATAATTCCCAGAAACTCTCATGTAAAATTTCATAAAATTGGTCCAGTAGTTTAATCTGAATCGCTCTACACACACACGCGCACAGACAGACAGACAGACAGACAGACAGACAGACACACACACACACACACACACACACACACACACACACACACACACACACACACACACACACACACACACACATACACCACACCCTCGTCTCGATTCCCCCTCCACTTAAAAACTGTCATCAAAATATCAAGGATACTGGCTATTCCCGAACTGATGCAGTGCCAAACAGGGGCGACAACAAAGACACGAAGATATCCGAGTAACGGCCCTTGTGTTGTAAGTTGAACCACGCATGCTCACCGATTTCAACCAATATTGCTATTTCATATGTTACGTGGATTTCCATTGGTCAATTGGGCAAAACTGAGCTCAGTGCAAAAGTGATATCGACGACATTTCCGTCGATATCAGTTTTGATATCGACGACCTCTTTATTGCTTCCCCACTTCAAAAACAAAAACACCTAAATTTAAAAACAAACAAATATATATGAAAATGTAATAATCCCAGAATTTAGTTGAGCAAGTGACTAAAGACTTTTTGAAAGAAAAGACATTTTGAAATACTGAAAAGTACAAGAAAAGAGTGAACAAAAAGAAATAATAATCAGAGGGAGGGATATGGAACAGCCAAAACTGAGACAAATACTTTTGTAATTTCTTTACAGTAAATACAAAATGTCCAAAGAATTAGCAATATATCTAACATTGACTGACTGTGTGATGATATCTTCTGCTATTGGTCTGTTTCGACAGTGATATCAAAATCTCGACCTCCGGTCTCGATTTTGATATCACTGTCTCAACAGACCATAGCAGAAGATATCATCACACAGTCCGTCAATATTGGGTACTATCAGCAACAATGCGCAAACCAATATCACGAGATGGCTCATGCGGACACGGTGGAGATATATACTGTTCGCAAAAAGATGTGAAGCGGAACGGTCCGTGCGATTACAACAATCAAAACAAAACAAAATTAACAATAAGTAAATCAACAAATAAATCTTCAAAAAAATATACAAAGAATAATAAAATTAAACGCCTCCCGACTTCGCTTGAACGACCTGCAACAATAATGTCAATTTGATCGGGAGCATCTCGTTACTCCCACCGTATCGTTATTCCCCCGGCTCGTTACTCCCCCGGCTTGTTACTAAGCCTAACCCTAACCCTAACCCTAACCCTAAGGGGGAGTAACGAGCCGGGGGAGTAACGAGCTGATCCCAATTTGATCTACCTCGAGCACTAAAACGAAGCAAAACAAATCCAAAGACAAAGAGACTGCCAACGTTCCTATTTTCAGAATAATAATGCTTCGTAGCAGGCGGTAGAAACTTCCATCAAGATACGTTTTCGTAACTAATTTGCCTGTGCACTTAAAAGTCCGTTGGGTCGATATATTTGTGAATGTAACGTATTTTTGTCAATAACAAACGTTCTTTTTTGATTCTGAAGCAAAACAAATAAAAACTGTCACGTATCTTTTGACGAACAGTATATACGCACACACGTACACGCAGCGTGTTGTTATTGCGACAAGTTATTTTGGTCACAACATCCCTCATGTGAACTCCAATAGCTTTCATTCACTCTCTAACTCTCTGTGGGTATATCTAGACTTGGCGACTGCTCGCGCCGCCAAAACATGACCCCATACAAGCAATTTACGTCAGTGCCTATTTTCAGACCAAGGCATGCGGTTCTGGTTCGTTTTCTTGGTTCCACCGCACAATGCGGAAGTGTTGTTCGTTTTGGTATTGTGTTCTCCGATACTGTACTAACATTACACTGGATTGTTAACACTGGATATGGGTTAGTACAACAGGCAACAAACAAACGAACACAACATTTTAACATGTCGCGTAAGGCGAAATTACTACATTTAGTCAAGCTGTCGAACTCACGGAATGAAACTGAACGCACTGTATTTTTTTACCAAGACAGTACTGCTTCGTCAATCCCCTCGTGAAGGAAATCGTTCACCTCCCACGTGCAAAACGTAGTGATATTGACACGCCAGATTAGCGCGGTAGCGTATTGTGCTAAGCAGGAAAGCGCGCTTTTCTGCATTCATGTTAACTTTCTGAGCTTGTTTTGAATACAACCTATCATATCTATATGTTTTTGGAATCAGGAAATGATAAAGAATAAGATGAAATCATTTTTGGATCGATTTCTTAAATTTTAATCGTAAGACTAATTAAACTTTAAAAAAAGTAAAAAAGTAAATACAAAAAGAAGATAAAAATACAGTAATTACAAAAAAACACGAATTATATCAAAATATAAAATGAAGTAAAAACAAAATAGAAGGAAAAGAAACCAAAGTCAGATAATGTGAGATTAAAAAATAAATAATAAATAAATAAGATTAAATAAATAAAATTTTAAAAATCAAATAATAAAACACTTATAACTATTGGAGACAGCATTAGGTAACAAAAGATGATTTCTAACAAATAAAAAAAAGACAACAAACTATAAATATATTAATGATTGAATAAATAAATACATATTTCAACAAATAAAAAAAATAAAAAATGATTTCACCCTAAAGATAACAAAAACAAAAACCTTTTGGTTGCCGGGCACAGATGAAGTAAACAAGCAAGTTGTCTAACTCCGTCGCGTTGCGACCTATTATAGCACCAAATGATAAAAGGTTTTAAAAAATCATCTTGCAAGCGGCAACTGGCTGGTTAAATCTGTTATCTCTGCCAAGCTCAGCGTTAAAGCCTGGGGGGGGGGGGGGGGGAGCAGGCTCAAAGTTAAGCAAGAAACGCTGTGCTCAACGAACGTAAGACCGCTCATGCACCCCGGTTTTCGCGCTTTTGGCGTAAAGTCAACCATCTTGACTTTGAGCACATTTCCGCCCAGCTTAAGTCGTCTCATGCAACCCACCCCAGGTGAACGAGAAACTACAGACAAACAGATATACGGACCGGACAGGCAAACAAACAGGCAGACAGGCAGGGAGACGGGGGAATGCACTCTAACTGAGACGGGTGAACGGACAGACAGACAGACAGACAGATAGACAGCCCGACAGACAAAAGAATGAATGTTGTTGGTTGATTGGGAATGACAGACAGACGGTCAGACAAACCGATCAATATACAGACTGACAAACCGACCGACTGACCGACCGACAGAGAGATGGAAGAATGCAACGTTCTTGGGTTTTGCTAATTTAAAAACTATGCTAAAGTACTGAGGATACTAAATGCCAGATATTGATATATGTTACGATATTAGAATTGAATAAAATGTTGTATAAAACAAGAATGCAATCTTGGACGCAAGGATGAATGAATGGACAGGCATCCATACATGGTTAGACCG
>NC_090254.1:39460371-39462871 GCF_037325665.1 Littorina saxatilis | reverse complement strand
GAATTTTACGTGTATGACCGTTTATACCCCGCCATTTAGGCAGCCATACGCCGCTTTCGGAGGAAGCATGTTGGATATTTTCGTGTTTCTATAACCCACCGAACTCTGACATGGATTACAGGATCTTTTCCGTGCGCACTTGGTCTTATGCTTGCGTGTACACACGAAGGGGGATAAGCCACTAGCAGGTCTGCACATAAGTTGACCTGGGAGATCGGAAAAATCTCCACACTTAACCCACCAGGCGGCCGCGGCCGGGATTCGAACCCTCGACCTTCCGATAAAGAGGCCGACGTCTTACCACCCCGCCACAGCGCCCGTCGAAACCTACCCATGATAGCGTATCTATGTCACTTCTCTTCCCCGACATTTAAATTGAACCCAACACCTCCCGGCCCTCAGCCCGATGCGCTAACCACTGCGCTACGTGGGCCGGCGGAGTAGGATTTTTTATGAATTCAGTCATTTCTTGGGGTGCTACACAAGTGGCGACTTGGGTGGCTGTATGTATGTGTTTTAATGTTTTTTTGTGTGTTTCTTCAGCCATATCTCTTTATGAGATAATAAAGTAGTATTGTACTATCCCGGCAGGGGCGTCTTATCCAGGTGGGGCCATGGGGCCCCACCACTTTTTCCCCCCGAAAAAAAAAAAAAAAAAAAAAAGAGAGAGGGAGAGAGAGAGAGAGAGAGAGAGAGAGAGAGAGAGAGAGAGAGGAGAGAGAGAGAGAGAGAGAGAGAGAGAGAGAGAGAGAGAGAGAGAGAGAGAGAGAGAGAGCCTCAAATGGAAAGAACTTGATAACGCTCTTCTTTTGCAATAGAGACAGAAAGTTCCGATTTGGTGTGTCTGCTGCTTTTTCACGAGATTGTGCTATCGTATTTCCTAAGGTGTGTAGTTAAGTTTGTGATTTAGTACTGTAGATCTTTTTAGTTCATCACTACATTCAGTGCATAGTTTGTCATAATGATATGGTTCTGTGGAAGAATGTGTGGGTGGTAATCTTGTTCTTGATTAATTCGATTTGGCCCTCGTGTTACTAGATCTAGGGTCAGAGCGCTTGTAAAAGGCAGTTGGTTCAATGCCTACCATGCCGGCGTTGATCTTGTACAGCATGGCCAATCGGTTGTTTTTTCTTCGATCTTCTAAGCTAACCCAACCTAGGTTCTTGAGCATGGTTATTTACAGTGCCAGGTTCTCTATCTCTGTAGTTCAGGGACTGCAAAAGAGCCAAATTTCGCTGATGTCTCAAGTTGGTGTTCTTTTGAAACTAAGTCTTGTTCTGGTGATGCCTGCCACGAATGCTACAAGCGAGCGTTCTTTCAGTGCCATGAGGAGGGTGAAAATCTACCTTCGCGCCAACTTGCTGCAAGAACGTTTAAACCATCTCATGTTGCTTCATGTGCACAAGGAGCGCACAGACAGAATTGACTTGGTGCATGTTGCCAACAACTTTGCAGCGTCACCCCATCGTCGTGACATCTTTGGCACGTTCACCACATCAGACTTGGCAGGGACAAGCGTTCTTCAGGCCACCAAGGCCACTCAAACTGTCAAGTTTGACTGAGACAAAGTGAAAAGGCGTGACTGCCCACTGGACAACGTGACAGGGCCTTTCTGTGCGTTCACTGACGTTCAAGTAAGTGTAAAGTAAATATTCCTTGATATTGTTTGATAGCCCCACCACTTTTTCCTAGCGTGTGACGCCCCTGTGATCCAGGTTTCCCGATTGCTTCGTTTCCGGCCGATTTATGTGGAGCACGTGATGCGCACAAAAAATATTGGCGGTCTAGAAGTGTCGTCTGCGCAATGATCACGGCGGCGCCTGCGGCTTTCTTGACCGCCAAGGACGACCGCGCACGTTGTGATACGTCATTCGTTAGACCTCAATATTGTTAAGCCACTAGTGGGAAAGAATGAAAAAACAAAGGGCAAAAACGAAGTGCGTAATTGTCGAGTGCGTGTAAACAGCCGTGGGTGTAAATGTCAGAGACCAGTGACATGCGGGGAGAGTGGGACAAGCACAAGGGTCAGTGAAGGGCAATGTGCACGTGCGTACATTTTTAAAGATTGTACTTTCCTGCTCGTGCGAACTATCTTGTGTAACCAAATGTACTAAAACTAAAAATCAATAGTGATTGGCAAGCACACGCTGCTCGATACTTAATGATTGACATGATTTTAAATTTTTAATTTAAACATTTTGTGACAATTTGATTGCCTCGCAAGCGCCTTGCCAGCGAGGTTCTTGCAAGATTTGGAGAGAATGATTTAATAACTTAAAAATTTTAAATTGATACATTTTGAGTCCATTTGATCGCAAGCGGCTTGCCAGCGAGGTTCTTGCACGATTTTGATATAAGCTTATTATATGTATCATAAGTGTTTGTCTGTCTGTCCCCGGGACCGAAGAACAGTAAATGTAACGTTTTGTTTTGTCATAAATCAAACGTTTCAATAACCTACCATCCTTGGTTTTTGTATTACACTAGTACTGAACACTAG
>NC_090254.1:39426323-39456323 GCF_037325665.1 Littorina saxatilis | reverse complement strand
GGAAAAATGGCTTTGAAATTGACCCAAATCCTTCTTTGGGCTCTGTAAATGTCGTTTGGGGGTATGGTTGTAAAATGGTATCTACTGGTCACCCCAATGTATAAACTGAAAACTCTTTCTGCACCAGAACACGCAGAAAGGATTGTATCTGCCTGATGTCTGATGCTTTTCAAAATCCCCAACCACTAACACCTTCAAAACGGACTTTAACTGACACTGTTGTTTTTCCCTATATAATCCTTACTATTTTTCCGAGACGTCGTCGTGTTGTGTATTTAGCTTGCCACAACCTCATACATGGTCCTAAAAGTTAAAGTTGAAGAAAATACTAAAGATAAATGAAAAAGCTGACGCAGTGTCATTCGCACCGTGAATCCCCCCATGGGAACATACTAAAGTCTGGTTCCAAATAGGTTCAATTTCCTTCTATTTCTTTGTATTTCTGCCTCGTAGGGGTAGGGGTGTTCAAACCAAAGGCACCTTTAAACCAAAATTCAAATCACACATCTTACAATACTAAGACACTCAGCAGTAAAAGGGTGTCTGCTGGTAAAAAATTCCAAACAATCCTAAAAGTACTTCACTACTAAAAGTGCTTTTAAAAAGAGCCGTTATTTTTCCCTCTATATTCAGTATTGTGTTTTCTGCGAACATGTAGTCTATTTAGATGGTTGTCGTGTGCACTTGAGTTGCTAAAGCGTTTTCAGTTGGGCATATGTCGAAAAGCAAAGAATTAGCCCTTTGAAAACCATCAGAACTGTCACACAAAAATAACATTTACCTATCTCACCAACTGACCAAACATAGGGCTTTTCCTTATGTATTATGTATTGTCGTGTTTTTTGTAGCATACTTGTGAAAACAGCCACCACTGTTGTAAATGATACTTTAAAGAGCATTATTTCATTTTTACAGTTGAAGGACAACCTGGACTGCCGTATATTACAGCTGTTTTACAATCAGCCAAAATTTTCTTAACAAACGTATGTTAAGAACAACTCCCATAGTGAAATTGAAGGAAAACAAATTGAAAATCCCCCTGCCATAGAGGAGCTAAAGAATCAACAATAAACGACTGCATGGATAGCTTGATGCACGAATGCATTGCGGACATGTTTGTCTCCAACCAAGAGAAAGTTCCAAAAAATCCCTTTTGTGCTTCTTATTATACAGTGACGTCAAAGACAGCCTTTTCTGCTGTTCATACATTCAGGGGTTATGGTTACACTAAACGACGTAGTTGTAGCCATACTGCCATCCAGATTTATTTTTTCCTTGCGAGCAGTCACAGGGTGTTTGTGCTGTCTGCCAACCGTTAGATGACCCCGCCCAAGTCTGTTAAGGGACCGTTTGACCGTTATAGAACGCGTCTTTTTGATTTTTTGGCACAGTTGGAAACGGTTGATTTTTATCCCTACCATTGTTTCCAAACATTATATAGGAATGTTTTGTGAACAACGGATAATAGCCGCTACTCGCATGTGTAGCAAAAGTGAGCGTACATACTCACCCTGGTCGTCCAGCCGTTGTCCGTTGCCCGTCTTTATCTGTCTGTACTGAACATTACCTTTGGATATTTCTCCAACGCTATGAAGTGAAGAAACACCAAATGTTGCAAAATGTTGTATGACCCCAAGAGCTCAAAAAAGATACTTGAGAACCTTGACCTTACCTTAAGGTCAAGGTCACAGGGAGAATGAATGTGGTCTAAAAACTGCAAAATTTCACATTGTGCCAGTTTTCTGGAAAACAAATTAAAAACAGCGGGCTTAGTTTTGTATGGTATACAAGAAAAAGAAAGCCTTATCTTCTGATACCATTTTGGTTGACCTCGCTTCAATGCCAAGGTCAGAGGAGCCCTTCAAAGTTGAATTGTAGACATATTTTTTGATGTGAGCTTGCCCCTTTAACTTTACTATGGACGATATCTCTTACAAACTTAAACACTGAGTGGGGCGTTTGTTAGAATTTCATAGTGAGCCACATCTGGTCACATATCGTTAGGGTCAAGGTCACATTGACCCCTATGAAAAATGTGACCAAGCCGGGTAAAGAAATCCATGTCTCTTGGTAAAAAATCTTAACAAAGCAAAGCCCATGCGACTCTCATGCTTGACCTTTGTCTTAAAGTGACCTTGACCTTCAGGTGACCTTGAAGGTGAAGGTCTAACAACTGAAGCTGGCAAGGACATTGTACACTATTAGAACTGGTTTACAGATTTTTCCTACCAAATTACACATGACCTTTGGCCAAGGTCAAGATCATCAAAGGTCACACATCACAAGGCTATCAATTCAAGACATAGGAAGCATAAACATACTTATTGGCACTTTCTACAAAGAGACATTGTCACTTTTAGTGATTCAATTGCCCGTTTCAGTCACATTTCATAAGGGGCAAAGTGACCTTGACCTTGATGATATGTGACTAAATGTGGCTCAATATCAGTATATAACATGTGCCCCACACAATTATGAAGTTTGAAAGATTTTTTTCATAGTTCAGGGTCAAGGTCACTTCAAAACATGTATACAATCCAACTTTGAAGGTCCCCTGTGACCTTGACCTTGAAGCAAGGTCAACCAAACTGGTATCAATAGATAGTGCTTGCCTTTGACCTAAATAACACTTGTAGCTAAGGTCGTCATTCTCAATAACGTGGGAGAAAATTGTGAAAATGTGAAAATTTACTGTTTTTGAACAACATTATTTTATGTCCCCTGTGACCTTGACCTTGAAGCAAGTTGTGCGCAGTGAGTTGGTTTACGACATTCACCCTTCGCTGTTATAGACAGGCACTTAGTAAAACCAAGTATACAGAGCTGGATCCTCTATAACCAAGGGGTACCGTAGAAGAAGGCAAAAGAGAAAAGGCATTTCAATGCAAGAAAGCGTTAGGCCCGTAGGACTTGTCTTACAGCTGGTTCATAAAATATACATTGAAACATGCTAACTGTATCCTTTACATGACTTTCACCTTTATGTGACCTCCAAATTCAAGGTCAAACAATTGAAACTGTCAATAGCATCATTCGATACAAATTGTTTTACACATTTCTCTTACGAAAATACATATGACCTTGACCCAAAGTCAAGGGCCAAGGTCACTGAACATAAGACCAGTAATTCAACATAATTATACAAAGGATAATGGTGCTTTTTAACACTTTTTATCAAGACACATGGTCACTTTTAAATAGTGATTTCTTTACCCGTCTTGGTCACATTTTTGATAGGGGTCAATGTGACCTTGACACTGACGACATGTGGCCAGATGTGGATCACTATGAAATTCTAACAAAGGCCCACTCAGTGTTTAAGTTTGTAAGAGATATCGTCCATAGTAAAGTTAAAGGGGCAAGCTCACATCAAAATATGTCTACAATTCAACTTTGAAGGGCTCCTCTGACCTTGACATTGAAGCGAGGTCAACCAAAATGGTATCAGAAGATAAGGCTTTCTTTTTCTTGTATACCATACAAAACTAAGCCCGCTGTTTTTAATTTGTTTTCCAGAAAACTGGCACAATGTGAAATTTTGCAGTTTTTAGACCACATTCATTCTCCCTGTGACCTTGACCTTAAGGTAAGGTCAAGGTTCTCAAGTATCTTTTTTGAGCTCTTGGGGTCATACAACATTTTGCAACATTTGGTGTTTCTTCACTTCATAGCGTTGGAGAAATATCCAAAGGTAATGTTCAGTACAGACAGATAAAGACGGGCAACGGACAACGGCTGGACGACCAGGGTGAGTATGTACGCTCACTTTTGCTACACATGCGAGTAGCGGCTATTATCCGTTGTTCACAAAACATTCCTATATAATGTTTGGAAACAATGGTAGGGATAAAAATCAACCGTTTCCAACTGTGCCAAAAAATCAAAAAGACGCGTTCTATAACGGTCAAACGGTCCCTTAACAGACTTGGGCGGGGTCATCTAACGGTTGGCAGACAGCACAAACACCCTGTGACTGCTCGCAAGGAAGAAATAAATCTGGATGGCAGTATGGCTACAACTACGTCGTTTAGTGTAACCATAACCCCTGAATGTATGAACAGCAGAAAAGGCTGTCTTTGACGTCACTGTATAATAAGAAGCACAAAAGGGATTTTTTGGAACTTTCTCTTGGTTGGAGACAAACATGTCCGCAATGCATTCGTGCATCAAGCTATCCATGCAGTCGTTTATTGTTGATTCTTTAGCTCCTCTATGGCAGGGGGATTTTCAATTTGTTTTCCTTCAATTTCACTATGGGAGTTGTTCTTAACATACGTTTGTTAAGAAAATTTTGGCTGATTGTAAAACAGCTGTAATATACGGCAGTCCAGGTTGTCCTTCAACTGTAAAAATGAAATAATGCTCTTTAAAGTATCATTTACAACAGTGGTGGCTGTTTTCACAAGTATGCTACAAAAAACACGACAATACATAATACATAAGGAAAAGCCCTATGTTTGGTCAGTTGGTGAGATAGGTAAATGTTATTTTTGTGTGACAGTTCTGATGGTTTTCAAAGGGCTAATTCTTTGCTTTTCGACATATGCCCAACTGAAAACGCTTTAGCAACTCAAGTGCACACGACAACCATCTAAATAGACTACATGTTCGCAGAAAACACAATACTGAATATAGAGGGAAAAATAACGGCTCTTTTTAAAAGCACTTTTAGTAGTGAAGTACTTTTAGGATTGTTTGGAATTTTTTACCAGCAGACACCCTTTTACTGCTGAGTGTCTTAGTATTGTAAGATGTGTGATTTGAATTTTGGTTTAAAGGTGCCTTTGGTTTGAACACCCCTACCCCTACGAGGCAGAAATACAAAGAAATAGAAGGAAATTGAACCTATTTGGAACCAGACTTTAGTATGTTCCCATGGGGGGATTCACGGTGCGAATGACACTGCGTCAGCTTTTTCATTTATCTTTAGTATTTTCTTCAACTTTAACTTTTAGGACCATGTATGAGGTTGTGGCAAGCTAAATACACAACACGACGACGTCTCGGAAAAATAGTAAGGATTATATAGGGAAAAACAACAGTGTCAGTTAAAGTCCGTTTTGAAGGTGTTAGTGGTTGGGGATTTTGAAAAGCATCAGACATCAGGCAGATACAATCCTTTCTGCGTGTTCTGGTGCAGAAAGAGTTTTCAGTTTATACATTGGGGTGACCAGTAGATACCATTTATTTTACAACCATACCCCCAAACGACATTTACAGAGCCCAAAGAAGGATTTGGGTCAATTTCAAAGCCATTTTTCCGTATGAAGCGCCAACTTTATATGAAAATGTGTTTAATAAACATCAAAGGACTGAGGTTGAACTTTCTGATAAGGGACATTTTAAACCTAGTCATTGTCACTTCAACGTTGTTCTCTAATATGCCTGGACTATAGATCTAGTGTCTCTCTTTCTTGCACAGTTTCACCTATGCTCTTTCTGTGTGTGTGTGTGTGTGTGTGTGTGTGTGTGTGTGTGTGTGTGTGTGTGTGTGTGTGTGTGTGTGACGGAGTGATTGAGTTTGTGTTACTGTTTGTCGATTTTTTACGTGAGCCTTGATGGCTTCGCCTCTTGTTTAATGAAATAATTTCACAGATTGTCAGCAGTGTCGGTAAACGAATCATTTTTCAAAACAAATCCAATTCTGCACGGATAGGCTCCAGGCTGTTGGGAGGGTCACCATGGGGGGGGGGGGGGGGGGGGGTCTGTGCACGTGCACGTTGAGGCCAAAAGTTCCATGCCACGGTGATCCACGGTGCACGTTACGAAAAAGCTCCATGCACGGTAGCGCACGCCGGACCTCTGTGCACGGTGCACGCTACGAGAATTTCCCCATTCCCATATACATGCGGCACGTTACGTCCAAAAAGCCCATTCCCGGTGCACGTGGTAAAGCATCGCCCCCCTCTGTTGGGTGTTGGTATGATCAAGTGGAAGGATGGACTTATTCCATGTAAAAGCCTGGTCAGCTTTTGAGACCGGGTCGGTGAGTCAAATTGTTTGAACGAGAAGGGCTGTACCTTTAAGCTGATCTTATTCAGTCGCGGCACTCGTCTATGGAAAAGTACAGTGGAACCCCCTTTTTAAGACCTCCAAAAATCAGGTCTTAAAAAGGAGGGAGTCTTAAAATGGGGGTAATTTTAGAGAGGGTAAGAACAGAAAGTCTGAGAAAACAAGGTCTTAAAAAGGAGGGAGTCTTAAAATGGGGGTAATTTTAGAGAGGGTAAGAACAGAAAGTCTGAGAAAACAAGGTCTTAAAAAGGAGGGAGTTTTAAATTGAGGGCGGGCGGGGGGGGGGGGGGGGTGTGTCTTAAAGGGAGCATACGTTCCACTGTAACCGCAGCAAGCTCTCACCCCCCTCCCCCCTCTGCTCTACCCAGCTCCCTTGCCCCATTTACAAAATAAATCAATCAATTAATCACTCAATCAACAAAGATTGTATAATTTACAATTACGCCTCGACGGAAGCGGTCTCTATGCCACTGAAGCCCTGTTTACATCGGTATCTCGGCGAATCGATCCAAGCCAAAATTAGACCGCCCCCTTTTAGCGCCATGTCTGTCATAAAAGGAAACATTCTCAGGAATTCGGTCTGTGATTGAACGAATTCTCTAACTCATTTCTTTACAGCCGAGGGGTGGAGTGGGGTTGGGACTCATGAGGAAAACCGAGAGAGAATTGAATTGAATTGAACTTTATTTAACAAGGATTACCAAGAAAGAGAGAGAGAGAGAGAGAGAGAGAGAGAGAGAGAGAGAGAGAGAGAGAGAGAGAGAGAGAGAGAAAAGAGGGAGAGAGAGGGGTGGAGAGAGAGAGAGAGAGAGAGAGAGAGAGAGAGAGAGAGAGAGAGAAAGAGAAGAGAGCGAGAAGAGAAGAGAGAGAGAGAGAGAGAGAGAGAGAGAGAGAGAAAGAGAAGAGAGAGAGAGAGTGAGAGAGATTCAGATTCAAAACTTCATTACGAAGGGATAATATAAAGGTTTTAGAGAGAGTGCGAGAGAGAGAGAGAGAGAAAGAGAGAGAGAGAGAGAGAGAGAGAGAGAGTGAGAGAGAGGGGGAAAGAGAAGAGAGAGAGAGAGAGAGAGAGAGAGAGAGAGAAGAGAGAGGGAGAGAGAGAGAGTGAGAGAGAGAGTGAGAGAAAGAGAGAGAGAGAGAGAGAGAGAGTGAGAGAGTGAGAGAAAGAGAGAGAGAGAGTGAGAGAGAGAAAGAGAAGAGAGAGAGGGAGAGAGAAAGGAGTGAGAGAGGGAGAGAGAAGAAAGGAGTGAGAGAGAGAAAGAGAGGGAGAGAGAGAGAGAGAGAGAGAGTGAGAGAGAGAGTGAGAGAAAGAGAAGAGAAAGAGAGAGAGAGAGAGAGAGAAGAGAGAGAGAGAGAGAGAGAGAGGGAGAGAGAAAGAGAGAGAAAGAGAGAGAGAGAGTAAGAGAGAGAGAGAGAGAGAGAAAGAGAAGAGAGAGAGAGAGAGAGAGAGACAGACAGACAGACAGACAGACAGACAGACAGACAGACAGGCAGGCAGGCAGGTATGCAGATAAACAGACAGAGAACACGAGAAAAAGAGAGAAAATACGTGGGTGTGGGTTTTATAAAAAAGGAGAAATATGTGTATACACGTGGTGACAAAACTGTTTGAATTTGTATTTAAAAATAAATCATAACTACATAACAGCCCAAACCAGGAATTGAGAAGCATAAAAAAGAACACAGGAAAAGATTGATTTATTTATTCACTCAGTGACTCAGTTATTTATTCATTTGTGTAACTCCTCCAAACAATGGCGATGATCTGTTTACGAGAACATCAACAAAGAAACAGAAAATATGTTTAGGATAAAAGCCAGAAAGATCCATAATTATGTAGTATGTCTCTGTTTCAACAACCACAACAACAACAACAACAACAACAACAACAACAACAACAACAACAACAACAACAACAACAACAACAACGACAACAACAACAACTTTTGAAGTTTAAACATCTTCAATGAGAAAGAAAGAACAAACGAAATAAACAAGTAAACAAAGAAATAAAGGAATAAAGAAACCACCGAACCAGCCAACCAGCCAACCAGCCTGCCACCCAACCAAGCAAGCAAACAACAAAACAAACAATTTAAGGTGTACTTTCTACACCCGTGTTTTCTATACTTCATACTGTTTAACGTCCTCTTAGACCAACTGGTCTATATTGGGACAGGTATTGGTAATACGCTGAGGATATGGTGTGATACTTTGATTCGAACAAGCCCGCTGTGGCTGTCTTCTTCGACACACCAGCATTGGGTTTGTCTCGTCAAAGTATCGAAATACGATCATAACAAGAAATTCCTCCAAGGTAGGAAAAACACCCCCGTCCTTACCAGAAGTCAGAAGTCAGAAGTCAGAAGAGAGAAAGTCAGAAGTCAGAAGTCAGAAGTCAGAAGTCAAAAGTCAAAAGTCAGAAGTCAGAAGTCAAAAGTCAAAAGTCAAAAGTCAAAAGTCAAAAGTCAGAAGTCAGAAGTCAAAAGTCAAAAGTCAAAAGTCAAAAGTCAGAAGTCAGAAGTCAGAAGTCAAAAGTCAAAAGTCAAAAGTCAAAAGTCAAAAGTCAAAAGTCAGAAGTCAGAAGTCAGAAGTCAAAAGTCAAAAGTCAGAAGTCAGAAGTCAGAATGTAAACACAGGGTCCATTGCGAAAGGGTACCCCGTCCTTACCAGAAGTCAGAAGTCAGAAGTCAGAAGAGAGAAAGTCAGAAGTCAGAAGTCAGAAGTCAAAAGTCAAAAGTCAAAAGTCAAAAGTCAGAAGTCAAAAGTCAAAAGTCAGAAGTCAAAAGTCAAAAGTCAAAAGTCAAAAGTCAGAAGTCAAAAGTCAAAAGTCAAAAGTCAAAAGTCAAAAGTCAAAAGTCAAAAGTCAGAAGTCAGAAGTCAGAAGTCAAAAGTCAGAAGTCAAAAGTCAAAAGTCAAAAGTCAGAAGTCAGAAGTCAGAAGTCAGAAGTCAGAATGTAAACACAGGGTCCATTGCGAAAGGGTACGTCCAGGTAGGAAAAACACCCCCGTTGGTGAAAGGGAAATAACCATTCTCACTGCCACCAACTGAGAAGGTTATTTCCCTTTGACCATTAATATGTCACTCTTAATCTTAATCCACCAATAACTCCCTAACCGTGTGTTTGACTGGTCCCATTTTTGTAAGGACCGTCTCAGGAATGTATAGAACCTGTTCACCAAGTTTGGTGACGATCGGTCCGTTCATTCTTGAGATCTATATGCGAACACAAACACACAAACACACAAACACACAAACACACAAACAAACAAACAAACAAACACATCGACCGAATCCTATACACACCCCTACACCGGGGGTGTAATAATCAGAGACGAGAGATGATGCATGCGTGTCTTCGTGTTTTCCAAGCCCTGAGACTTTCGCTGTGAACGTGGGATCTTTTTCGTGCGCATGTGTGCACACGGGGGTGTTCGGACACCGAAGAGAGTCTGCACAAAGTTGACTCCGAGAAATAAATCTCTCGCCGAACGTGGGGATCGAACCCACGCTGATAGCGACCAACTGGCTACAAAGCCAGCGCGCTACCAACTGAGCTACGTCCCCGCCCCCTACTTCATACCAAGGACAACACATCAACAGCGCCACAGCCAAACAAGTCTGTGCATTAAAGTAATTGACCCTTGGATAATCCCACCGCTGAATTTATTCGCGCTTGACTTAACGGCCTTGACCTTTCCGCCCGAGGTCAATGACCTTCTCCGGGACGCTGCCCAGCGAGTAACGTCACAGTCTGAGCCGCTTACACGGTTTTGACGTCAGGTAGGGCAGAGTTTAAAGTGACGGTTGGCGAAGTGGTAAGAGCACTTTGTGTTCGTGCGGGGCTGGTAGTGATGTGTTTGTGAATGTTTTCACGAAAGATATGTGTGTGTGTGTGTGTGGGGGGGGGGGGGGAGGGGGAGGTATTGTACATAAATCAATCAAACACACCCGCACACGCACACACACCCTCTCTGTCTCTGTCTCTGTCTCTCTGTCTCTCTCCCTCCCTCTGTCTCTCTTTTTCTTTCTCTCTCTCCGCTCTCTCTCTCTCTCAAAGACAGACAGACAGACAGACTGACAGACAGACAGACAGACAGACAGATGAACACACACACACACACACACACACACGCACGCACACACACACACACACGCACGCACGCACGCACGCACGCACGCACACACACACACACACACACACACACACACACACACACACACACCGCCCAATACCCAACCCCCACCCCCACCCCCACCCCCACCGCCACCTCACCCAAACACAATCAATGAAATTGATTTCAACGCCTGTGGCTTTTTTGGCAGAAACCAAACTAGTCGAACGATGTGCTGTCACGTACTACACTAACAGTTCATAATGTTGGTTGCCAGCTGATCACCCCGTCCCCCTCTCCCCCCCCCCCCCCCCCCCCCCCCATAAAAAACTGATCAGGTGACTGCGTTCACACTCCTTATATGGTAAAGCGTGTGACGCGCGATTAGTTCTGTGATTCACTGTTACTCAGAGACCGAGAATGATGAGGCCTGTACCGATGAGGCTTTATTGGCATCAGCTGAGGTGACCAGTTATTTACTGCCACCGATTCATCTGATGTCACATGATCGGATACGAAAGTCCGGAACCGGCTATGAGTGTTACGTCTGGGTTAACTACTGGGAACAGCATACTTTGAGTTTATGACTTACAGAATTTGTTTTGTATCTCTCATTCCTCTAGTATACTCCTACCTTTTAGTAGTTCTCATAATAATCCTGTGTCAGTGAAAAGGTGTTTTTTTCTCCATAAAAAGTTATCTTTATCCACACATCGCATAGTTGTTGTCAAACTTCTTCTTCGCAACTACCGTCGTTGTCGTCATTGTAAATCAATCAATCAGTCAATCGATCACGCGATCAATCATTTCTCAAACGTGTGGTTTCAAATTGTTATGTTATGTTATGTTATGTTTTGTTATGTTTTGTTATGTTATGTTACGTTGGTTACGATACGTTACGATATGTTATGACTTGTGATGTCATGTCAATTTATTCTAGGTATTACGCCACGCCAACACATGTAACGTTATCAAACATAACATAATTTGCCATCCTGTCATTGTCAAACCAGACAACATTCCGTCACGTATTACGTCACAACCCAAAGACACGACAACAGAGCGTGACGCACACACTAACTTCTTGGTCAAGCCGCTTCCATCACAATTCGGTCAGAGCAGGATCGAACAATTTAAAGTCACTGTACTTCCCATTGCTTAAACAGATTTAAAGAAAAAAACGTGAACTGACATCAGCTTTTTACAACCTGGCTAGGCTTAACCATGTCCTTAACACTTTCTACCCCACCTATACTAGTATATATGTTGACCTTTTTTTTCTAGCCGAGACCAGCCGTGCTGCAGCAGGTCATTCAGAATTGTAGTAGCTGTGTAGAAAACTGTGTATCAACACGCTGGAATGCAGGCGTTAGATCGACGTTACAGGAAGCGACTGAAGCTAACTGTTTGAGCGGATATATCCGTACCTGGTCAGATAGAGCCAAATGAGTGTACCTGGGAGACAATGAGTCTGAGCCCGAAGTCGACGACTGAAGCTAACTGTTTGAGCGGATATATCCGTACATGGTCAGATAGAGCCAAATGAGTGTACCTGGGAGACAATGAGTCTGAGCCCGAAGTCGACGACTGAAGCTAACTGTTTGAGCGGATATATCCGTACATGGTCAGATAGAGCCAAATGAGTGTACCTGGGAGACAATGAGTCTGAGCCCGAAGTCGACGACTGAAGCTAACTGTTTGAGCGGATATATCCGTACCTGGTCAGATAGAGCCAAATGAGTGTACCTGGGAGACAATGAGTCTGAGCCCGAAGTCGACTTCGCGAAGAGTTCACGAAGTCCTGTTACCGAAAACTCAGTGCTAAAGCTTCGTACGGCAAGCTGAGGGAAGTATACTTCGTCCAATTAAGGACAGAGTTTAGCATGGTTTCTGCCTTTACAACCAAACATCGTTATGTGACCACCTTAATCTTTACCTTTTCCAGTACTGCAATGTTAACTGGGAAAGGAAACAAACTTACATCGCCGTGTGTGTTTTGGTGTGTGTCTGTGTGTGTCTGTGTGTGTGTGTGTGTGTGTGTGTGTGTATGTGTGTGTGTGTGTGTGTGTGTGTGTGTGTGTGTGTGTGTGTGTGTGTGTGTGTGTGTGTGTGTGTGTGTGTGTATGTGTATGTGATTTACAAAAAGAAGTAATTAAAGTGTTCGCGGGAAGAACTGCTCCTTTAACCCATGGAGGCAAATGCCAAACGGCTCCAGCGTTGGGAGGGTGAACGATCGATCACTTGAGGTTCCCTCCCAGGGCAGACCACACCATCGATCCAAAAGACAGTTTGGGGGAAAACCCAGGCTACAGGCTCCCCTATTTGCCTCGTCAGGTGGCAGTGTGACAAACGGTGACACAACACAACTGCGTGGGACAACTTTTAAAGCATATATTCCTTTAAGTGTAAACGGTTAAGTTCACACGACCTTGTGTAAAATCAATCTGCTGGTCTGTTTGTTTGTGTTTTCTTGGTGTTTTTTCTCTCACTCTGTTCATGTGTTTGTCTGTATCTTTATATCGGTATTTGTAAGGAAAACGTGAATTTTATGTTTTTATGTTTTGGAAGTGAGCATGCACAGAGCTCCCCACGGACGCCCGTCCAAGAGGGTCCGGGGACCCTCACTTTTAATGTTTCGAGGTTCCATGGACCCCCTAACCGGAGTTTTAGAGGATCCCAAGAGACCCGGGTCCCCAAGAACCCTGTGTACATACCGGTATATATAACGCATTGTGATCGCGAATAATGAAGTGTGTTTTTTATCACCAGAATTATCGAGGAGGACACTTCAGCTAAACCATGTCAAATGCAACACACGCACACTTTGTTCCCGCGTGAAATTGGCATAATTTGTGCTTACACTTTGACTTAGCTGACGACTACAGTCTGAAAAGAGTATACGGGACGCACGACAAGGAAAATTTAGTGCGTCCCGGGACCCCCTCCATACCTTTCTAGTACGTGATTTCGGCTTCTGGTGCGTATAGGACGCAGAGACTCGCACTATGGGGAGCCGTGATGCACCCACACAAACAACTGAACAAGAACTTGAGCACCACAAATCAAGACACTTTCAACACAGTCCTTTAAACATTTAATAACACTTGGTATGGATGTACAGCGATCACTAGAAGAACATATATGTTTTTCCTTTGTAATGTAATTTGTTTTGGGGAAAAAAAACCTTTACACAACTCAATCTTCTTGCTGAATATGGTAGGCGAATGGATGGCCTTTCCGGTCTTTTTTTTCTTTTTTTTTTTTAATTTTTATAACTTATTCAGCCACACATATAAACATATCCTACATACATAAAAAGCAAATAAGCCTACAAAACCGCTCCAGTCCAACCACATTCCGCGTACACAATCATTACTTCCATCCCCATTTTGAAATATCGCAACAACAGACCTCCAGATATATAACACGATCATATGTGTTCTCTGTGTGCATGTTTGTCCAGTGTCTTGTCCCCACATAAAGCATATTAACTCTACCTGTCCCAAGATAGGCCAAATGGTTCTAAGAGGACGTTAAAACTAATTATCATCATCACCTTTCCGGTCATAATTATATGACTGGTTAAACAATTCACGGCCTCATCGCAGAGATCTGAACTCAAACGAATCTGCAAAGTTCTTTTTTTTTTAAATGACAGGTAGTATATTACTCCCGTTGAATAAAAAAACCAAAAACTCAATCTGTATTGTTTTCTTTCGCCTTAAGCCTGTACTCTTCTTCTTCTTCTTCTTCTTCTTTCTTCTTTCTTCTTTCTTCTTTCTTCTTCTTCTTCTTCTTCTTCTTCTTCTTCTTCTTCTTCTTTTTCGTTCATGGGCTTAGACTCCCACGTTCACTCACGTTTTTAGCAGGAGTGGATTTTTCGTGCATGACCGTTTTTACCCCGCCATTCAGGCAGCATACGCCGATTTCGGGGGAGGCATGCTGGGTATTTTCGTGTTTCTATAACCCACCGAACTCTGACATAAGTTACAGGATTTTTTCGTGCGCATTTGGTCTTGTGCTTGCGTGTACACACGAAGGGGGGTTAAGTCACTAGCAGGTCTGCACATAAGTTGACCTGGGAGATCGGAAACAATCTCCACTCTTAACCCACCAGGCGGAAGCGACCGGGATTCGAACTCCCGATCTCCCGATTAGGAGGCCGACGTCTTACCACCACGCCACTGCGCCCGTCAAGCCTCTACTCAACTATCACCAGACATGCTGTTTAATGTCTATCTAACTGGGTGCGTCTTGAGCTAGATCGATTGTGTGTGTGTGTGTGTGTGTGTGTGTGTGTGTGTTTGTGCGTGTTAGTGTAAGTGTTAGTGTTAGTGTTAGTGTATTAGTGTGTGTGGTAAGTGTGTGTGTGTGTTAGTGTGTGTGTGAGTGTGTGTGTGTGTATGTGTTGGTGTGTGTGTGTGTGTGTGTGTGTGTGTGTGTGTGTGTGTGTGTGTGTGTCTGTCTGTCTGTCTGTCTGTCTGTCTGTGTCTGTGTCTGTGTCTGTGCGGGTGTTCGGAAGGTGATAGTAAATCGGACGCATGCATTCGACTGCCATAGCTTCGTCCTTTTTGTGTCTGGCTTCTGTGATTGACTCCATGCTTAATTACGTTCCAGCGTTTCAATATTATAATAGGATTAAAAAAAATAATTAAAAAAAAAATTCTCTGACAAAATAAATCAATCTGGAAAACGAACCACAGAAATATATTTTTGATTGCTGGACCAAAACAACAAAGTATTTTCGCGTTTTAACCCAAACGACGCAAATCTGCACTGGTTCGATCGTTGAACCGCCTACACGAGGGGGTTTGGCGTGAGTTTATTGTTTTGTGTGTGTGTGTGTGTGTGGGGGGGGGGATAAGGAGGCATCACTCAGTTGTTAGAAATACTGCGCAAAATCGGTATCACGCAACACTGTTTTTTCTTCTTCATACTTTCTTTCTTTCTCATTTTGTTCTCTCGTTGTTTCATATTGTTTGATTCTTTTTCTTCTTCTTCCTTTCTTATTTTTGTGACAATTTTTGTCATTTTATTCAGTGTAAAGTTTTCCATTATGGTATTTTTGTTTTGGTCGAATATGCCGAGTTTAGATACACATACTTGTGTCTGTGTATGTGCATTCTAATTTTGTATGTGTGAACTAATTTATCGTTGTCTTCTGCGAGCTCCAAAAGACTATGCCTATGGCCAGAAAAGCAAATTTTATAAAACCCTGGTGGAAAAGCTGTTTATCTGCCTGCCTTCCTTCCTGCCTGCCTTCCTGCCTGCCTGCCTTCCTGCCTGCCTGCCTGCCTGCCTGCCTTCCTGCCTGCCTGCCTTCCTGCCTGCCTGCCTGCCTTCCTTCCTGCCTGCCTGCCTGCCTTCCTGCCTGCCTGCCTGCCTTCCTTCCTGCCTTCCTGCCTGCCTTCCTTTCTGCCTTCCTTCCTTCCTTCCTGCCTGCCTGCCTTCCTTCCTGCCTGCCTGCCTGCCTTCCTTCCTGCCTTCCTGCCTGCCTGCCTTCCTTCCTGCCTTCCTTTCTGCCTGCCTGCCTTCCTTCCTGCCTGCCTGCCTGCCTGCCTGCCTTCCTTCCTTCCTTCCTGCCTGCCTGCCTTCCTTCCTGCCTGCCTGCCTTACTTCCTGCCTGCCTGCCTGCCTTCCTTCCTGCCTGCCTGCCTGCCTGCCTTCCTTCCTTCCTTCCTGCCTGCCTGCCTTCCTTCCTGCCTGCCTGCCTTACTTCCTGCCTGCCTGCCTGCCTGCCTTCCTTCCTGCCTGCCTGCCTTCCTTCCTGCCTGCCTGCCTGCCTTCCTTCCTGCCTTCCTTTCTGCCTTCCTTCCTGCCTGCCTGCCTGCCTTCCTTCCTGCCTGCCTGCCTGCCTTCCTTCCTGCCTGCCTGCCTGCCTGCCTTCCTTCCTTCCTGCCTGCCTGCCTTCCTTCCTGCCTGCCTGCCTGCCTTCCTTCCTTCCTGCCTGCCTTCCTTCCTGCCTGCCTGCCTTCCTTCCTGCCTGCCTTCCTTCCTGCCTGCCTGCCTGCCTGCCTTCCTGCCTGCCTGCCTGCCTGCCTTCCTGCCTGCCTTCCTGCCTTCCTTCATGCCTTCCTTTCTGCCTTCCTTCCTTCCTGCCTGCCTTCCTTCCTGCCTGCCTGCCTTACTTCCTGCCTGCCTGCCTTCCTTCCTGCCTGCCTTCCTGCCTGCCTGCCTTCCTGCCTGCCTGCCTGCCTGCCTGCCTTCCTGCCTGCCTGCCTTCCTGCCTGCCTGCCTGCCTTCCTTCCTGCCTGCCTGCCTGCCTTCCTGCCTGCCTGCCTGCCTTCCTTCCTGCCTTCCTGCCTGCCTTCCTTTCTGCCTTCCTTCCTTCCTTCCTGCCTGCCTGCCTTCCTTCCTGCCTGCCTGCCTGCCTTCCTTCCTGCCTTCCTGCCTGCCTGCCTTCCTTCCTGCCTTCCTTTCTGCCTGCCTGCCTTCCTTCCTGCCTGCCTGCCTTACTTCCTGCCTGCCTGCCTGCCTTCCTTCCTGCCTGCCTGCCTGCCTGCCTTCCTTCCTTCCTTCCTGCCTGCCTGCCTTCCTTCCTGCCTGCCTGCCTTACTTCCTGCCTGCCTGCCTGCCTGCCTTCCTTCCTGCCTGCCTGCCTTCCTTCCTGCCTGCCTGCCTGCCTGCCTTCCTTCCTGCCTTCCTTTCTGCCTTCCTTCCTGCCTGCCTGCCTGCCTTCCTTCCTGCCTGCCTGCCTGCCTTCCTTCCTGCCTGCCTGCCTGCCTGCCTTCCTTCCTTCCTGCCTGCCTTCCTTCCTGCCTGCCTGCCTGCCTTCCTTCCTTCCTGCCTGCCTTCCTTCCTGCCTGCCTGCCTTCCTTCCTGCCTGCCTTCCTTCCTGCCTGCCTGCCTGCCTGCCTGCCTTCCTGCCTGCCTGCCTGCCTGCCTGCCTTCCTGCCTGCCTTCCTGCCTTCCTTCATGCCTTCCTTTCTGCCTTCCTTCCTTCCTGCCTGCCTTCCTTCCTGCCTGCCTGCCTTACTTCCTGCCTGCCTGCCTTCCTTCCTGCCTGCCTGCCTGCCTTCCTTCCTGCCTGCCTGCCTGCCTTCCTTCCTGCCTGCCTGCCTGCCTGCCTTCCTTCCTGCCTGCCTGCCTGCCTGCCTTCCTGCCTGCCTGCCTTCCTTCATGCCTTCCTGCCTTCCTTCCTGCCTGCCTGCCTTCCTTCCTGCCTGCCTGCCTTCCTGCCTGCCTGCCTGCCTTCCTTCCTTCCTGCCTGCCTGCCTGCCTGCCTGCCTGCCTGCCTTCCTGCCTGCCTGCCTGCCTGCCTTCCTGCCTTCCTTCCTGCCTGCCTTCCTTCCTGCCTGCCTGCCTGCCTGCCTGCCTGCCTGCCTACCTGCCTGCCTGCCTGCCTTCCTGCCTGCCTGCCTTCCTGCCTGCCTGCCTGCCTGCCTTCCTGCCTGCCTGCCTGCCTGCCTGCCTGCCTTCCTGCCTGCCTTCCTTCCTGCCTGCCTGCCTGCCTGCCTGCCTTCCTTCCTGCCTTCCTTCCTGCCTGCCTTCCTTCCTGCCTGCCTGCCTGCCTTCCTTCCTGCCTGCCTGCCTGCCTGCCTGCCTGCCTTCCTTCCTGCCTGCCTGCCTTCCTTCATGCCTTCCTGCCTGCCTGCCTGCCTGCCTTCCTGTTTGCCTGTCCGCCTGCCTACCTGCCTGCCTGCCTACCTGCCTGCCTGCCTTCCTGCCTGCCTGCCTTCCTTCATGCCTTCCTGCCTGCCTGCCTGCCTGCCTGCCTTCCTGTTTGCCTGTCCGCCTGCCTACCTGCCTGCCTGCCTACCTGCCTGCCTGCCTTCCTGCCTGCCTGTCTGTCTGTCAGTCTGTTTGTCTCCGTTCGTGAGTGCTTACGTGTCTGTTTGCTTGCCTGCCTGTATGCGTGTTTACCTGTCTTCATAAAAAGAGAGAGAGAGAGAGAGAGAGAGAGAGAGAGAGAGAGAGAGAGAGAGGGAGCCGGGGAGGGAGAGAGAGAGAGGGAGGGAAAGGAGAGAGAGAGAGAGGGAGAGAGAGAGAGAGAGGGGAGGGAGAGAGAGAGAGAAATAGAGAGAGAAAGAGGGAGAGAGATAGAGAGAGAGTGAGAGAGAGAGAGAGGGAGAGAGAGAGGGAGAGAGAAAGAGAGAGAGAGATAAGGGAGAGGGAGGGAGAGAGATAGAGAGAGAGAGAGAGAGAGAGAGAGAGGGGGGGAGAGAGAGAGAGGGAGGGAGAGAATTATCTGTCTGTCTGCGTGTGTACATGCATGGCTGTCAGTCGTTCTTGCCTGTCTGTCTGTTTGTGTGCGTGCGTGAGTCCGTGCGTGCGTCCGTGCGTGCGTACGCGTATGCTGCCGGCTGTCCATTTTTGCTCCATCTTTTCTCGAACAAAAGTGGTGTTGGGAAGATGGGAGGGGGCGGATGTGTGTGGGTGTGTGGGTGTTGGGAGGATGTTTGTGTGTGTATGTATGTGTGTGTGTGTATGTGTGTGCGTGTGTGTGTGTGTGTGTGCGTACGTGCGTGCGTGCGTGCGTGCATGCTCGCGCGCGTGTGTGTATGTGTGGGTGTGTGTAGGTGTGCGTGTGTGCGTGCGTGCATGTACGAGTGTGTGTGTGTGTGTGTGAGTGTGTGCAAAAAGAAGTAATTAATTGTGGACATCATGACACTTTGCAGAGAGGCCACAAAGAACCAGGTCCAAATACGCAGTTCCATATTTGCAGCATGTCACGGCGAACTTTTTGCGTTGTTTTCTTGTACTCTACCGTGCCCTTAATCAAGGTTGTAAGTCTTCATTTTGCATAAAAAAAACCAGCGTCTGTATTTTATTTCAACACAGTTCTACATAGTACTTCACACAGTCATCTATTTCAGTTCTGGAGAACCATTTAAACGCCAAAGTAATAAATCACTTTTCTTCTGTAATATTGAAATTATAAGTGCTTACTTACGCTTATAAATGAGATTTTTGAGATTATTTGTTGGTGTAAGTAAAGGCACAATACTTAAGTTATTCGAGAAAAGACCTACTCAATTATCTTCCCTTACATTTGAATTGCAACTGTTTACTAACCGTCAAAAGACTTTTCATCTTGTCGTTTTCTTGTTCATGTAATCTTTTGCCATGATAAACTGGGGGTTCTTAATCTTGCTGTGTGGAGGTACACGACCAAAGTGATGCTAAATAAAATTAAACGATTAACGTCCGTTGACGACCTTTAATGGTTGACTACGCGTCACACAAGCAAAACCGATTTTATTTTTCACCTGACATTTTAAATCCGAGTTCTTGGGTGATTGCACTCATGCTTGGTTGGTTCGTCTGTATCGATTGAACATTGGCTGTCCCTGCTTTGAGCAACATGTGTTGTCATTATTTTGTAACCGAGTGCCGAAACACTACGATCACCTCGGGAAGCGAAGTGCAATCAAACAGGATTGAAAATATTAGGGCTAATTTCTTAGCCCTATAAAAACTGTTATGCAAACCCGAAGGTTTCCATGAACATACAGACAATGGGAAACCACCAGACCCCATCACAAACAGAACTCTACAATCCACAGGTGTTGACTTTAAAGGCCAACAACCCGGGTGCAGAGTCCGCTGTGAAAGAAGCGGTAGCCTCCCCTGTCATTATTTCAACGAGTTTTCATTCACATCCAGCTGGGAAATAAATCTCATGTTCCCCATGCAATAAATCCCCGGTTTCCATAGTTGCAGGATGCAGCTAGTTATACATGGATAATCTTTTTCTTCTTCAGCGTTCCAGAATTGTCTGGTTACGTGTGAGCTCGTTTGCCCATTTGGGTTCCCCACACTATACTCTCAGAGCATAGTCAGCTTCACTCCGCTTTCGTTGCAATTGGGTAGGCATGCTGGGTATTTTCGTGTTTCCATAACCCACCGAACTCTGACATGGTTTACAGGATCTTTTCCGTGCGCACTTGGTCTTGTGCTTGCGTGTACACACGAAGGGGGTTAAGTCACTAGCAGGTCTGCTTATAAGTTGGCCTGGGAGATCGGAAAAATCTCCACTCTTAACCCACCAGGCGGCAGCGACCGGGATTCGAACTCACGACCTCCCGATTAGGAGGCCGACGTCTTACCACCACGCCACTGCGCCCGTCACACATGGATAATCAAAAGCAAACCCAATAGAAACGCTCGGGGATTCTTCGGCTCTTTTAATTGGCGTTTCCCCAGACCTAGACAGACGACACTGCTTTGCAAAGTTCCCAAAACAAACTGGCAAACTGGTAAAGTAAGCAAAAAACAAAACTACTTAATGAAAGGTCATACATTCATCACAAACAAATGAAACCTAGCGATATGTTTTGTCTTCTTACAAAGTCATGGAGTGCGTGTATCTGTGTTTTGATACACAGACGTTCAGAGAAACACGAACGTCAAGTTCAAGTCAAACCAATTGACCCCTGACACACACAAATTTTGACCCGTGCACAAGACGTTGTATCGATAAACGAAGCGCAAATAAGAAATAATAATAAAAGCAAAGAACATAGCAACAAGAAATGCAAACATCTAACAAAGCCGAGCAAGCAGAATGACAGGTCCAATGAAAAACAAAGAGGCAATGAGTCGGAAACAAGATCGCGATTCTTTCCTTCGCTGCACGACGCAAATCTTCTGTGACCTTTGACCCAACGTGCCTTGCTGCGCGATACAAATCTTCTGTGACCTCTGACCCAGCGTAGCTTCCACATTCGATAAACTAAGCTTAATATTTAGAACTTAAAACCGAGAGGGTGAAATACTGAGAGGAACCCACAGAACTGTGCATCCTCAAAACCTGACATACTTATCTCAACATTTTATGAACTCAAAACACAGAAAGTTGCTTTCACACGTCAGCTTTGATTGCAACTACATGCTGGGGCCCCAACACATGTATTATCAAAACGAAACTCGTGTTTCAAAGCATGGCTCCCTGTGTTGATTTTGCACTTATATTCTCACTACCAAAATGATGAAACAAGTCGCGTAAGGCGAAAATACAACATTTAGTCAAGCTGTCGAACTCACAGAATGAAACTGAACGCAATGCAATTTTTCAGCAAGACCGTATACTCGTAGCATCGTCAGTCCACCGCTCGTGACAAAGGCAGTGAAATTGACAAGAAGAGCGGGGTAGTAGTTGCGCTGAGAAGGATAGCACGCTTTTCTGTACCTCTCTTCGTTTTAACTTTCTGAGCGTGTTTTTAATCCAAACATATCATATCTATATGTTTTTGGAATCAGGAACCGACAAGGAATAAGATGAAAGTGTTTTTAAATCGATTTCGGAAATTTGATTTTGATAATAATTTTTATATTTTTAATTTTCAGAGCTTGTTTTTAATCCGAATATAACATATTTATATGTTTGTGGAATCAGAAAATGATGAAGAATAAGATGAACGTAAATTTGGATCGTTTTATAAAAAATAATTTTAATTACAATTTTCAGATTTTTAATGACCAAAGTCATTAATTTTTAAGCCACCAAGCTGAAATGCAATACCGAAGTCCGGCCTTCGTCGAAGATTGCTTGGCCAAAATTTCAATCAATTTGATTGAAAAATGAGGGTGTGACAGTGCCGCCTCAACTTTTACAAAAAGCCGGATATGACGTCATCAAAGACATTTATCGAAAACATGAAAAAATATGTCCGGGGATGTCATACCCAGGAACTCTCATGTCAAATTTCATAAAGATTGGTCCAGTAGTTTACTCTCAATCGCTCTACACACACACACGCACACACACACATACACCACACCCTCGTCTCGATTCCCCCCTCTACGTTAAAACATTTAGTCAAAACTTGACTAAATGTAAAAAACGATGTTTGGTGGTTTGTTGTCATGCCATCTTGTTTGTCGGTCCTCGGGGGGCATATCGACTTTTGTTTCATATTTATTGACCGCGGCCTTCGGCCTTGGTCAATAAATATGAAACAAAAGACGATATGCTACCCCTCGGACCGACATATAACCTGGTCCGCCAACAGCCCATAAAACATCTTATAATATCAGAGGCCGACTAAAACTCATATTTAGAGTGCAAATTCGTGTGCGTTTAGTCGTTAAATTTTTTTTAAAGTAGCTAAAATGGAGCGTTAAATATAGTACAATAATACGTTAAAGATCTTGGTCATTCTGCCATAAGTGCAGATGGCTGATACCACCTAAACACGCATACACTTGTGTATCTCGAGGGCGTAAAACTCGAATCATATAACCCATATCTTGTCCTTAAAGAGGCGAAATATTTAGCCTGTAGGACATAAAGCATTCTCTCTTTTCTTTTTCAGACATTTGTGGGTTGCATAGAGCTGTTTGTGATAGGGTCCGACTGCTTTTGTCTCCTGCTAGCCTTTGTGTTCAACAAGGCAGATTGGGTTTTTTAACTTTCGGCTCCTCAATGTTAGGAAATAACTTTTAAGTTTTTATGTGCCGAAAAGAGTTGCTTAAAAAAAAGATTTTGAAAAGCAAACAAACCCGCTTCACATTGTACGCCAATCACAAGCGATCACACGTCACTCGATAATCATTGTCAGGTGGATTTCTTTGCCCAATTTTTTTTCAAGGAAAAGCAACTCTCAGCAACCCATAAAACGTTGACAGAGTTATTTCCGGAATTCCGGAATTCGTTGGGAATGTTGAGCCCAAACTCATTCCAGCTTGACTGACTTTGCCTTCAAAGGTACTTCTAGTGTTTAGTACTGTTGTAATACAAAAACCTTTTTATCAGTATTGTAATCTGCATGTTATGTTATGCTCTGGCCTTACTTGTAGGCGAACGGTATGTTATATGTCCGTCTGTCGGTTATGTCCTAATGTTGTATATATATATGTCCCAAACGACATTTACAGAGCCCAAAGAAGGATTTGGGTCAATTTCAAAGCCATTTTTCCGTATGAAGCGCCAACTTTATATGAAAATGTGTTTAATAAACATCAAAGGACTGAGGTTGAACTTTCTGATAAGGGACATTTTAAACCTAGTCATTGTCACTTCAACGTTCCCTTCACTAAAGTGGCTAAGATGCCTGGACTACTAGATCTGTCTGTCTGCATGGACACGACTGCCAACAGAGTCTCGGCCCGCTCAAAATAATAATGACCGAGACTTTCAGTACTTCCTTCGCGTGACGTCTAACCCTCTTACGTCATATTGTGACGTCAATGTAATGTGACGTCTTCAAATGTTAGAGTTTCTACCACAGACATACACACGCACAAACACACGCACTCACACACACACGCACACACACACGCACGCACAGACAGACAAAGTTACGATCGCATAGGCTACACTTACGTGAGCCAAAAATACTTCCTCGACTCACTGTCTCAAATCTGGGCCGACTTTCACATGCGATAAGACGTACCATCCTTTCACGTCCTCTCCGTGCTGAGTTGGAATTGTTTTATGAATTAATTTCTTAACCTGAAAGAAAGAGAGAGAGAGAGAGAGAGAGAGAGAGAGAGAGAGAGAGAGAGAGAGAGAGAGAGAGAGAGAGAGAGAGAGAGGGAGAGAGAGAGAGACATAGAGAGAGAGAAAGAGAGGAGAGAGAGAGAGAGAGACGGAGAGACAGAGAGAGAGACAGAGAGAGAGATCGAGAAAGAGAGAGAGAGAGCGAGAGAGAGAGAGAAGGAGAGAGACAGAGACAGAGAGAGAGAGGGGAGAGAGAGAGAGATAGAGAAAGAGCGAGAGAGAGAGGGAGAGACAGAGAGACAGACAGACAGACAGACAGACAGAGACAGAGAGATTTGTTTTGATATTGTCGTCATAATCTTGACTATTATGAGTGGACTATTTGCGCCTCGATATTTGGCTCACGTAAGTGTAGCCTATGCGATGCTAATTTGTGTCTGTCTGTGCGTGCGTGCGTGTGTGCGTGCGTTCGTATGTATGTATGTCTGGTAGAAACTTTAACATTTGAAGACGTCACAACATTAATTTTGAAGACGTCACATTATGACGTAAGAGGGTTAGACGTCACGCGAAGGAATTACTGAAACTGAAAGTCTCGGTCATTGTTATTTTGCCGCGAGCGGGCCGAGACTAGTTGGCTCACGTAAGTGTAGCCTATGCGATGCTAACGTTTGTCTGTCTGTGCGTGCGTGCGTGCGTATGTATGTATGTATACGTATGTATGTATGTCTGTGGTAGAAACTTTAACATTTGAAGACGCCACATTATGGCGTAAGAGGGTTAGACGTCACGCGAAGGAATTACTGAAAGTCTCGGTCATTGTTATTTTGAGCGGGCCGAGACTAGTTGGCAGTCGTGTCCCTGTAAGTAGGCTTGCAGACAAACAGATCTAGATCTAGTGTCTCGCTTTCTTGCACAGTGTCACCTATGCTTACTGTGTGTGTGTGTATGTGAATATGTGTGACGGAGTGATTGAGTTTGTGTTACTGTTTGTCGATTTCTTACGTGAGCCTTGAAGGCTTCGCCTCTTGTTTTTTATTCGAAATCGGCCATTCAGATCTAGATCTAGTGTCTCGCTTTCTTGCACAGTGTCACCTATGCCGCTTACTGTGTGTGTGTGTGTGTGTGTGTATGTGTCGAAGTGATTGAGTTTGTGTTACTGTTTGTCGATTTCTTACGTGAGCCTTGAAGGCTTCGCCTCTTGTTTATTTATGTTCTTACGTTTTATGTTGTTTATTGTAATGCTGTATACACCACACCTGAGTTTCTCCTCGTTGAGATAATAAAGTGTTCTATGTCTATGTCTATGTCTAACCGACTCTGATGATAATCTTCCACTTGGTCACATACCAAAAACCATGGCATCAGTCCGTGTGTTCTCTGCGCACAGTTGGATTTGTTTTATGAATTAATTTATTTACCGCAACTGATGACATGATGTCATAACAAATACTCACTGTGCATAGGAGAGAGTCAGGATGCTGAGGGTTGGTATTATATGTGTCCACGTCGTTAAGCGTTCTGATCTCATGTTATTATCTCATCCTCGTCCCCCCGCGGGTTAGGGGGAGTCCCATATTGGTTGGGACGAGAAAGAATTTGCCCGATGCCCAGCATGTCGTAAGAGGCGACTAACGGATTCTGTTTCTCCTTTTACCCTTGTTAAGTGTTTCTTGTATAGAATATAGTCAATTTTTGTAAAGATTTTAGTCAAGCAGTATGTAAGAAATGGTAAGTCCTTTGCACTGGAAACTTGCATTCTCCCAGTAAGGTCATAACATTATATTGTACTACGTTGCAAGCCCCTGGAGCAAATTTTTGATTAGTGCTTTTGTGAACAAGAAACAATTGACAAGTGGCTCTATCCCATCTCCCCCCTTCCCCCGTCGCGATATAACCTTAGTGGTTGAAAACGACGTAAAACACCAAATAGAGAAAGAAATCTCATCCTCGGCTTTTACATGCGGTAAGACCATCCCTCCACTGTGCACGTCACAAAAACCAACAACCTAGATGCTCGTTTGTGCATGGTGGGACTTTTTCCATGAATAACTTTTCTGCGGACATGACACGAGTGTTTTTGTGTGAAATTAATTCATCAATAAATTGTCATTGTAAATCTGTAAAACCACTGAATTCAGAAAATGAAACTCATTATTTGCCAGGGAAACAGCCAGACAGTTATATCTCTCGCTCTCTCTGTCTCTGTGTCTGTGTTTGTCTGTCTGTCTGCCTGTCTGTCTGTCTGTCTCTCTCTCTCTCTCTCTCTCTCTCTCTCTCTTCTGCCCCCCCCTTTCCCTCCCTCTCTCTCTCTCTCTCTCTCTCTCTCTCACACACACACACACACACACACACAAACACACACACACACACACACACACACACACACTGACATACACACACGGCCATACGCACACACTTTTATTTATTTATCTATTGATCTATTTCTTATTACTTTCAAGGGGAAGTAAATGCGCGTGAAAACTCCTGAAAACACCGGGTCAGATCTGAACGTATTATGTAGACGTACATAGACTACATATATGATTGTTAACACGGGAATGGCTGTACCTTTTAGGCATTCTTCCTTTGGTGTTGGGGAGGGGAGAAGAGAGAGAGAGAGAGAGAGAGAGAGAGAGAGAGAGAGAGAGAGAGAGAGAGAGACAGAGAGAGAGAGCATGGGGTGAGGGTGCTACACGACACTTGAGATTGACGAAGTTCTCAAATGTCATATAGTTGTGTTCTTTTATTCTACGTGGCCCGTCTTCACAGCAGCAGGATTTATTTAGCATTCCGCATGATACATACAACTGCACATCGTAGCAGAACTCAAAGTATATAGAAGCCTCTTTAACATACAAATCGCGCTGGCCTATATATACTGTTCAAAAAAAGAAACGCATAGCTTGTAATATTTGGTTAATTTAGTTATATGGCTACAAGGATATCCACCAAACTGCAGAAAATGTTTATCTGGTCGTCGACCTTTCGTCCATTGCCACAAGTGAGCTCTGCACGTGACGCATGCGTTATCAGTGGCTACAATGTCAAAATTGCTCATTTGGCATGACCACTCGTCATGCTTCAGTGTAATCTCGTGAAACTCGGGGAATATTGAGCTCTCACCATGTCTTCCAAAACCCATAAAAGCGGATTGTTCGCCACAAAGAAATCAGACGACAATTCAGCGACGAAAGATGGCCCGATTGAGCAGAGAAGACCGCCAAATTGCATTGGGTCGTTTACAAGCAGGCCAAAGTCAAAGTGCAATCGCCAGGCACTTCCACGTGTCCCAGAGCACCATCAGTAGACTGTGGGTCAGGTTTCAAGCCACTGGCTCCGTTGCTGACTTGCCACGAGCGGGAAGACCAAGGGCGACAACTGCTGCTCACGACCGCTTCATACGGCTCCGCCACCTCCGGAATCGTTTCCTGTCGGCCTCATCTTCTGTCCAGGCTCTCCCCGGGCCACACCGATTATCGGACCAGACCGTGCGGAACCGCCTGCATGAAGCTGGTTTGAGAGCTCGCAGACCTCACAGAGGAGCTGTCCTCACCCGCCGCCATCGCCAGAACCGAGTGCAGTGGGGCAACCAGCACCTTCGCTGGACCGTCCGGAATCACTGGAGACACGTGTGGTTCAGCGACGAGTCCTACTTCCTGCTCCAGCGACATGATGGTCGGAGGAGGGTCTACCGGAGAGTAAACGAACGTTACGCGCCCAACTGTGTGGATGAGGCACCCGTTCATGGTGGTGGAGGCGTCATGGTGTGGGGGGCGATCAATACCGCTGGAAGGAGCACCCTGGTGCACGTCCAAGGGCGCATAACTGCCCAGCGATACGTGGAGGAAATTCTGCGCCCACACGCCCTTCCTCTTCTGGCTGACCAGGATGCCATATTCCAGCAGGACAACGCTCGCCAGCACACAGCACGACTCACCACCCAGTTCCTCACCGACCACCATGTCCAGGTGCTTCCCTGGCCATCCATGTCGCCAGACATGAACCCGATAGAACACCTCTGGGATGAATTGGACAGACGTGTGCGCAGGCGAGAAGAAGCGCCGGCAAATCACCGCGATCTATTGCAGGCACTTCAGGAGGAGTGGGACACCATCCCACAGCAAGATATCCGGCATCTGATCCAGTCCATGCCCAGAAGGTGCCGGGCAGTTGTTGCTGCTCAAGGCAGTCACACCCCCTACTGACTTGACAGCCTCGGCACCCAATCGTATTGATTGACTGATTGATTTGAAGATGCAAATGAACTGTGTGTGCATTCAACTGTGTCCATACCAAATTTCAAACAAATAATCTAAATATTGGATTTTCTGTTAATTTTTTCGAAAAATAAAACAAATTTGGCAAGTAGCAACTATGCGTTTCTTTTTTTGAACAGTATAGTATACGACTAGATGATTACCCGCTTCGCCGGGTACCGGCTTCGCCGGGAAGAAGTAGAGCCGAATACCAGGCTGCGCCTGGGACCCGGCTTTGCCGGGTGTACGCCGGCTTCGCCGGCGCACGAAGGAAAGGAGATAAACGCGCAAAACACTGGAGACCTTCTAAAAATAGTAACGTGCAGTGACCTTCTAAAAATAGTAACGTAGTAACGGAAATATGGATTGACGCCACACGGAGGAAGGGAGATAATCGCGGCTGAAAACACTGGAGAAGATAAGGAAGAGTTACTGGTAGTGGATCCCGACAACAACAAAAAAATCGGTTCAGCGCGCACAGCGCTGCGCGCTGAGAGCACGTGTTGAAATATCTCATCGATGAGGTTGTGTCCGGGGTGTAGCTGAATACGGTGTCCAAATTTGAAAAAGATCCACCGAGAACTTTGGCCGTGCATCGCGAACAGACAGACAGACAGACAGACACTAGTCGTGTATATATATATTTATCCCATGACCTGCCTCTTTGTCTCTGTTAGCTGAGGAGGTGATTATTCTGAATTATCCATCGCAACCATATGAATTATCCATCACAACCGAGTTTCGATCTCAACTGTCATTGGTCATTGTCTTTGATTTCAGAGTACAATTGAATAATTTATAGAGGTCATCTGCATATTCAGAGTTTACAGATGGACTACTTTTTTCAACATACGACTGAAATATTTTATGGTGTCAAAGTCAATATCACGTATAGGTACAGGCCTACATGTGTCAATATTGAGAAAATAAAGAATACTTCATACGATACGCACATTCTGCATGGATTTAAAGAGCGGAGTCGAGATATTTCGCTGGCTGAAGCGACTGCATGGTCAAAGGCATGTTCAACGAGTATCGCGAGTGGGATCAAGGGACGATACTCCCTAATTTTTACACAGACAGCCATCTACACAGAACCGTGAGAGAGAGAGAGAGAGAGAGAGAGCAATCAAAACACAACCCAGTCACCTGGTAGTTTGAAAACTCAATCTGAAACTGACATCGATTGTCGAAGGCATGCCTGCGGTGCATAACTCTCGAAAAGTTGTCGCAGCTGGGCCGTTGAGATCCATTCCAACGCCCAAAAAATAATCAGAAGAGTCACCATGAAGTCAAATCAAACGTTAGGTTTTCTCATTTGGTTATTTGCTTTGGCTTTAAGTGTATTGCTTCGATTGATAGCTGAATCTGCTTGCAACCGTGCTGTTCAAGACTGTTCGAACTGTCGTCTGCTAGACGGGCTTGTGTGAATCCGAGTCGAGTAAACTGCGGGGTTCAGCGACAAATGAGGGAGTGGCATCAAAATGAAAAGAAGAAGACGAAAAGAAGTTGGAGATACAGTTAAGATATATGGGGAAGAGAAGAGGATGTGAGGTGTTAGATGTAGCCAACCTTAGCCGGGTGTTCAAACTCAAGACCAGGACAAAGTAGAAAGCGATGTACTGCTACAGACTCTCAGTGCCGACATACAACTTCCAAGCTTTATTGCTTAACGTCTACAACAGGCGAAGTATTGAAGCTTTGGCTCACCTAAACCCGACGACTGAATATGTAAGTGATCCACGTGTGAAAACCGAAACAGAACAGCGCGATGACAGCCAACATTTCTATCCCCGACTGACAAACACGGTAACACTGCATGCGAACTGACTTGGGTCAACGATCAAACCAGCACGGCCCGAACTGAATTTGTTGCGCTGCCATTATCCTGCGCAATTCTGGTAAAAATATAAACCCAGTATGCCGAATTGAGTATAACGAAAGCCGATGTCAAATATACACAGGGATATTTTGAAATGACTTTCAAAATATAAAAGCAGACAGCAGACCTTTTTATAATAATAATAATAATAATAAGAACATTTATATAGCGCTAAATCAAAAACTTTCGTTAAAAAGGCTTGCTCTAAGCGCTTGACATCTAAACTAAAACGTCATTCACACTCTTTACAATGATGTACAAGAACTTCATGTCACACTCTTTCATTCAGTATAGCACCATTCACACAGTTGTTATTCTGTACAAGACAATAAGTTAGTCTAACATTT
>NC_090254.1:39271323-39421323 GCF_037325665.1 Littorina saxatilis | reverse complement strand
CACAGATACTGTCAGGCTTTTACACACAGTACAAACACCCTTCCATTTGAACGCTCACCAAACGGGAACATCCTAGGTGCCCTACGTAAAGAGCGAGCAATTTTTAAAGAATACATTTTGCAGATTGTCTCGAACCCTTTTTGGACCCATCCTGAACTCAGGTCAAAAATGAGTTACTTCCCTTGAAACTGGCGATAGCCGTGGATCGATGATTATCAGAATGTTTTTGGACCGTGGTGCGTTTTTGCGCTAGACCTAACTTTTAAAATCTAGCTTGTTACACAAACATTCTTTAATCATAAAAGAATTCTTTTTTCATCAAGACAAGATCAGTGCAATTCGAAGTTGTGAAAGTTTGAAAAAAGAAAAGCCCGGAAGCAGGGTCACGCAAGGGCGTAGCAGACGACGGTTTATGCGGCATATCGCCGTTCCTCTCAACAGTCAAAAGCCATCGCTAGAGTTATTGTGAACCACAGCTGTTTGTTTCGTGCATAAAAACGTGCTATTGTAGATAATCTCACATCGAGTCGCATTCAAATGACTAACTGACGACTACATTGTGAAAAAGGGAAACTGGATCACACGGGTTCACGATGGCTCAGGGGTAAGATAAACCACGCAAAAATAAATTCTTTGAAAATTGTTCGCTCTTTACGGAGGGCACCTGGGATGTTCTCAATCGGTGAGTGTTTAAATGAAAGGGTGTTTGTACTGTGTGTAAAAGCCTGACCGTATCTGTGATGGTTTACGGGAGGCTTACTGTGCCTTTAAGTGATCATCGCTACAACCAAATGAAACACTGACTGACGTTCAGTCAACCACTGAGTAAGCTGATTCAGTAACTGAACATCATGCAGTGTTACCTGAATATCCGGTACAGGAAGTTCAGTGTTTTAGTGCATCAACGACTTTGAATAAAAAATTTAAATGGTAGAAAACGTTACAAACAAATAAATAAATTAAATGATAGATATATAGAGAATACTACATGGCTTGCTGTGTCGTACCAGATTTACACGAGTTGTTTTTTTAAATAGTGAACTGCGAGCGAAATAAATGCACACACACAAAATCAGTATGACTGACCAGAAAACTCAACGTCTGTCTGCCTGTCGACGTCTCGACTCAGGTACTTGTTCTTAGCGGATAATGATAGTATTCGGTTTTGCTGTGGAATAACAAAAATGCCGCGAAAAAAAAGGTTTTTTTTCAGAGTGATAACCGAATTTTGTCATCATCCGCTGCAGCATCGTTTATTCCAAAGCAAAACAGTTTTTCCGCGGAAAAAACAGAAATGATGAATGCTGCGGTAAAACGGAACTGTTGTTAGACTGAGGAAAAAGTTCAAACAGTGTTTCTGTTGAATCATTCTTCAACTTGCTCATTGTTGGATTGAAGCACGTGTGTTCCCCCTCTGCTGAGAAAGGGACTCGTTCAAAATGACCCCGAACATAGCGATGAAAGATTTTACTTTGTTGCCGGTAGTTCACATTTTGAAGTCACAACAATGACAGTTGAGCAGTTGCATATGCCGCCATGCAGATGCCAGAACAAAATAATGACTCAACAAATAAATCCAAAAACAAAGAGACTGCCAACGTTCCAAAATTCAGAATCAAAGCGTGGGTTCGATCCCCACCAGCGTGTGTTCGATCCCCACATTTCTCGGAGTCAACTTTGTGCAGACTCTCAGTCTTCGGTGTCCGAACACCCCCGTGTGCACACATGCGGCTAGAGGTTGATAAAAGGTTGAAAGGTTACATGGTAAGATGATAAAATTTCGCCGCCAACTTGAGACACTTTACGGGGATGGGATGACTGATTGAAAAGGTATTGATATTCTTTATTCAAGCAATGTTGTGTAAAAGTTGATTCAATTTCAGAGTCCGAATTACATATCATCAGAAAAATGTGGCCAAGAAAGATAATGACTGATCAAAACGCCCAACTTGATAAGCTATTTCAGGCTGGGGGAGAAGGATACGAAAGATTCTTTGCCGGTCAGAGCATTTGGGTTTTTCAGTTGCGGAAACACAATTATTTCGAACAAAGAGTGAAAGCAAAAACTGAATGCCATGTAAAAAGCTCTAAACATTATTTGGCGGAAATTTTGTTTTTCTTCATGAACTTGAAAACTTTACTGGGGTGGATGATGAAAACACAGCAGCTAACTGCTTATTCCAATGGAACAACACGTTTTTCCGCGGCATTTATGTTTTTCCATGTCACTAATAACCGAATTAATGTCATCGTCCACTAAGATAAATGAAGTATAGATCCTAACTTAATTTCAGTTGGGAGTGCTGGGCAACCCGGCTTTGAATAAACAGTTATAATGTAGTAATGAATAAAATGTCCACTAAGGATAGGATAGTTGCTCAGACCAGGAATAATTTGACACCTCGAATATCAAGCACAGAATCTTTCTATTTTTTTTCCGGTTTGTTGAATTGTAAATCATGTGATGAAATAATTTAGTCGGATGTTACGATATTGCAGTATGTATTGAGGAGTTATACAAAAAGACGATATTGTAAAGGGAAGTAATCGGATGTTTACTTGCAAACAGCGGAAGTGCAGCAGACAGCAATCCAAAATGGCGGAGGAAGGGGGACAGAAGATGGACCAAGACGCAGTAGTCAAAGAACTGAGTAATTGTTGCTTATCATGAATGAAAGGAACATTACCAGCGAGTTGAAAGGAATTTAGATATTTTTAGTGAATCTCTGTTTACGCACTTTTTGCACATACGACGAGTCAGAAGCCACATATGTTCACTAAATCTTGTTTTGATTTGTGTCTCCGTAAAGTCCGTTCTCACTTACCGTAAACACCCACTTCCTCATACATTTGATTCACTGTAACGCATAATTTAAGTAAATAGATCAACTGTTTCCAGGAAACGTGGCTTAAAACAATTTAAGGCTTCTTTTCTAACTTAATAATGTCTGTCATTTTTTTGTGCAGCCTCAAATTTAGTTCACAGTCGGATGACAGATGCCGGCCAGTTTTCCTTTGCAGCCCTGTGTGCTTTGTGTCTGCGAAAGTTATTTGACGACGACTGGAACAGGTTTTATCTCAGTTCTTTTCTTATTTTGTGTCAGCCTTACATTTGTCTTTTATTGTTGTCTAGCTGTGTCTTTTCCCGGTTATAGCTGTTGTACAGATTGCTGAATTTTCGCCATTGCTCCTTTCAAATTGACGTTGACCCTCCCACAGACTAAATCTCAAACGGTTGCTCTTCTCCATGTATATGATGTCACTTCTATGTGGTTAATTCGGGACAGAGTCCCCTGCTCTTTGCACCCCCCTTCCCCTACCCCTACCCCCCACCCCCATCCTTTTATCCTCTTCTCCTGTTAGATTACCTTCAATTCTATTTTTGTGATAAATGAAGTATTTAACAGACCTGTTTACCCTTACGATTTTGGCGTAATTTATTACGATTTTCTGCAAAAAATACGCCATTCCGCTATCCGTGTCAAGACTACGATTTTCATAAATAAAAAAAATTCACATGTTTGGCATTGTTTTTTTCAATGGCAAAATGGGGTGAAAAAGCACAGGACTGACCAGAGATCTGTCTGATGAGACGCTGGAGAGCCTTATTCTAGTGGTGAAGTCTCGCCCTCACTCATTCGGCAAGCGCAAGTACAGTAGAGAAGCGCTTGACACACTGAAAAAGGCCTACTACGAGCAAAAGAAAAAGAATCAGTGATGCATGTGCTTTTGATGTGATCTTCTTTGAAATTATGATGACCACAAAAACTGACTGATGTGTTTTGTTTGTGAATGATGGATATATGTGCATGATTGCGTTTCGCAGACACAGTTGTCATGTGCGTTGTAATTGGCGACGAATGCTGGATGATTACTATTTTTGTGCCAGGATTACTATTTTTGGGGCTGAGCATTACTCCAAAACACTTATGGGGGTAAACAGGTCTGAGTATAGATCCTAACTTAATTTCGGTTGTGAGTGCTGGGCAACTTTGAATAAACAGTTTATAATGTAATATATAAAATATCCAGCTTTTGTCATTTTAAAGGCTGCAAGCATAAAAAGGCCTTTTAAGTTTATAGTGAGTGGATGGGAAAAGACGAGTACAGATGATCTGGTTTAAATTTTTCTTAGACAGCCAGAAAGTTGTAATCATCTCCTCATTTTGATTTGGGATATAAATGTCAATTTTGATTTTTCTTTTGGTTTGAATGACATTTTGTTTGATTTCATCATTTTATATTTTCAGGGAGTTTAACAAGGAGACCCTGAAAGTAATTCTAAATGGTCTGCAACAGCCAAAGCAGGTAAAGAACACATATCTCACAGCTGCAAACTGCTATACTTGCAGCGCGCTTAGCTTGTTATGTTTTAAGACATTCCTTCGCTGTTACGCCAAGCTTAGCATTGCTACACTCAAACAAATAATCAGACGTATGCAACAGTTTGCTCTTTCTTGTGAGTCCTGGTACTTTCATTTCTGATTCTCACTATGTGTAGGGTGGCAGAATGTGTGTCATAAAATATCTACACTGAAAATTGGCACTGCAGACATGTACTCTCTATTGGCCATTGTGTTTCTTTTTTTCAAATAAACTTTTTTAAAGTGTATATGATACAGTAGTACTCCCCCTTAACGACCCCCCTGTTTACGACCACCCCCTTTTTACGACTGATTTTTCTTCCACGGATGCGTTCTACTTTTGTATGAACCCCCAGTGAACGACGAACCCCAAAACGCGACTTACGACCGAGCTTTTGGGGATGAATTACGACTTTCGCGCATTTTCAGTCGAGCAGACGAAAACATGGCGACTCTCGTGCAACTACCGCGAGAAAAAAACAAAACCGAAATCTCGCGCGCGCGAGATCCTAATACATCCGGGTTTTTTGTGTACGCTATCTTGTCACGACGACTTGTTGACAAATGAAGATTCGCGAAAGAAAGAGAAAAGCGCCGACTCTTGAGTAGAGAGCTAATAAAGTAATCGCTAATCGAGCGAAATGGCAATTCGCGGCGACTTCCTCAGGAGTCGGGAAGACGCAAATCCTGTGTATCGTCAATGATAAGGACTCGGTGTTATCAAGATGGCGAGAAGGACAGTGAAGCGAAAGTACGCACAGAGTGGTGCCTGTACGAAAACCTCAACGATCGTGTATGGGACAAGTTTAGCGATGCAAGGCGAAGAAACATTCATGTGAGCGAAAAGATAATTCGGGAGAAAAGTTGTTATGCTTTCTATCGAGTTAGGACATTCGGATTTTACTGGTTGCGCCACAATGTCAAATGTGCTTCGCTCAGGGGGAGCAAGCATTACGCCATGAGTAAATTTTCTTTGAAATTTGAGTTAAAGTTGTTCTGCTGTAATGTGTTTGGGTGTGTGTGTGTGTGTGTTGATATGACAGTAAACTGCAACTGTGTGTTTGTGTGTAAACATGACAGTACATAACAGTACGTACACTGCAACCAAATTCATGACCGCCCGGGCCAAAAACTCAAACCCCCATTTTAAGACCCCCCCTTTTTACGACCTAATTTTCAAGGTTTTTCCAAAGTCGTAAATAGGGGGTTCTACTGTATATATTCTTGCATGCAATAGCCTGAATGTGGATGTGTAAATACATATTTGACAATGCTGTGCTAAAAGACCACTTGCTACGCTGATTTTTTTTTTTAATTTTAAAGAAGTAAATTGTTGCATTTGAGGGTTCAAAAGAGTTGGTAGGTCTGATATCTTGACAATTTCTACTAAACTGCTTACATGTTTTAATGCTACATGTATCTAGCCTTTATCGGGGGAGGGAGAGAGAGAGACTATGCAGCACGATTCTCCCATCAACATTTCAATGAGATGATCACTGTCTATTACTTCAACTGCATTGCTCCTTTTTTTTTTCTTCTTCTTCTGCGTTCGTGGGCTGAAACTCCCACGTACACTCGTGTTTTTTGCACGAGTGGAATTTTACGTGTATGACCGTTTTTTACCCCGCCATTTAGGCAGCCATACGCCGTTTTCGGAGGAAGCATGCTGGGTATTTTCGTGTTTCTATAACCCACCGAACTCTGACATGGATTACAGGATCTTTTTCGTGCGCACTTGGTCTTGTGCTTGCGTGTACACACGGGGGTGTTCGGACACCGAGGAGAGTCTGCACACAAAGTTGACTCTGAGAAATAAATCTCTCGCCGAATGTGGGGACGAACTCAAGCTGACAGCGGCCAAATGGATACAAATCCAGCGCGCTACCGACTGAGCTATATCCCCGCCCCATTGCTCCTTTTTAAGACATGATTTTCTCAGATTTTTGGAGGTCTTAAAGGGGGTTCATATGTGCCTTATCCTTTTGTGTTGGTATCTACAGGTCTTTAAAGGGTTGTTCCAATGTGCCTTATCCTTATCCGTTTGTGTTGCTGTCTGCAGGTACAGGAGGCCATTCAGGCCATGTACGAAGGTCAGGGTCAAGATGACATGGCTCCATTCGTCGACCACCTTCTGGAGGAAGACCCTCTGAAAGACGATGCCTCGCCTGTCATACAGGAGCTGATAGGTTTTGCCATAGCACAGGGTAAGCTTTGCTATAGCACAGGGTAAGCTTTGCCATAGCACACTAGAATGAATACCTGCTTCATCGGGTACCCGGCTTCGCCGGGAAGAAGTAGAGCCGAATGATATCCGGCTTCGCCGGGAAGAAGTAGAGCCGAATACCCGGCTTTGCTGGGCACCCGGCTTCGCCGGGAAGAAGTAGAGGAATACCCGGCTTCGCCGGGATGAAAGCGTTGTGGACAGTGAACTTCTAAAAATAGTAACGGGAATATCCGGCTTCGCCGGGATGAAAGCGTTGTGGACAGTGACCTTCTAAAAATAGTAACGGGAATATGGATTGACGCCACACAAAGGAAGGGAGATAAACGCAAAACACTGGAGAAGATAAGGAAGAGTTACTGGGAATGGATCTGGGAAGATGAACAGAAAAACCAAAATCTGTTCAGCGCTGCGCGCTGAGAGCACGTGTTGAAAATTCTCATCGACCAGGTTGTGTCCGGGGTCTACGTGAATATGCACACCAAATTTGAAGCAGATCCATCGAGAACTTTGGCCGTGCATCGCGAACACACACACACACACAATCGGCGCACACAGACACACAGACACACACACAGACACACAGACAGACACAAGTCGTATATGGGTCATTCTCAGAAATGGTGGTCCAAAGTGTTACATACAAAGTAAAAAATAAAGTGTCAAGAAATACAAAATAATTGTTTTTACTATGAAGTCTATTGTTTGCTATACATAATAATGCAAAAATTAGACAAAAAGAGTAATTGGTTGCTGAATAAGAGACGTTTTAAAGTGTTGTATTTACGTGATGAATGTTGTAACATGGAAACCAAATTCCAACTTTAAACCACCTAAGCCTTCAATCCTTTGTGCATTTTTTATCAGTTCTGCAGTATTTTTGTGTTCTACCCAACACATTCTATACTGTTCAAAAAAAGAAACGCATAGCTTGTAATATTTGGTTAATTTAGTTATATGGCTACAAGGATATCCACCAAACTGCAGAAAATGTTTATCTGGTCGTCGACCTTTCGTCCATTGCCACAAGTGAGCTCTGCACGTGACGCATGCGTTATCAGTGGCTACAATGTCAAAATTGCTCATTTGGCATGACCACTCGTCATGCTTCAGTGTAATCTCGTGAAACTCGGGGAATATTGAGCTCTCACCATGTCTTCCAAAACCCATAAAAGCGGATTGTTCGCCACAAAGAAATCAGACGACAATTCAGCGACGAAAGATGGCCCGATTGAGCAGAGAAGACCGCCAAATTGCATTGGGTCGTTTACAAGCAGGCCAAAGTCAAAGTGCAATCGCCAGGCACTTCCACGTGTCCCAGAGCACCATCAGTAGACTGTGGGTCAGGTTTCAAGCCACTGGCTCCGTTGCTGACTTGCCACGAGCGGGAAGACCAAGGGCGACAACTGCTGCTCACGACCGCTTCATACGGCTCCGCCACCTCCGGAATCGTTTCCTGTCGGCCTCATCTTCTGTCCAGGCTCTCCCCGGGCCACACCGATTATCGGACCAGACCGTGCGGAACCGCCTGCATGAAGCTGGTTTGAGAGCTCGCAGACCTCACAGAGGAGCTGTCCTCACCCGCCGCCATCGCCAGAACCGAGTGCAGTGGGGCAACCAGCACCTTCGCTGGACCGTCCGGAATCACTGAAGACACGTGTGGTTCAGCGACGAGTCCTACTTCCTGCTCCAGCGACATGATGGTCGGAGGAGGGTCTACCGGAGAGTAAACGAACGTTACGCGCCCAACTGTGTGGATGAGGCACCCGTTCATGGTGGTGGAGGCGTCATGGTGTGGGGGGCGATCAATACCGCTGGAAGGAGCACCCTGGTGCACGTCCAAGGGCGCATAACTGCCCAGCGATACGTGGAGGAAATTCTGCGCCCACACGCCCTTCCTCTTCTGGCTGACCAGGATGCCATATTCCAGCAGGACAACGCTCGCCCGCACACAGCACGACTCACCACCCAGTTCCTCACCGACCACCATGTCCAGGTGCTTCCCTGGCCATCCATGTCGCCAGACATGAACCCGATAGAACACCTCTGGGATGAATTGGACAGACGTGTGCGCAGGCGAGAAGAAGCGCCGGCAAATCACCGCGATCTATTGCAGGCACTTCAGGAGGAGTGGGACACCATCCCACAGCAAGATATCCGGCATCTGATCCAGTCCATGCCAAGAAGGTGCCGGGCAGTTGTTGCTGCTCAAGGCAGTCACACCCCCTACTGACTTGACAGCCTCGGCACCCAATCGTATTGATTGACTGATTGATTTGAAGATGCAAATGAACTGTGTGTGCATTCAACTGTGTCCATACCAAATTTCAAACAAATAATCTAAATATTGGATTTTCTGTTAATTTTTTCGAAAAATAAAACAAATTTGGCAAGTAGCAACTATGCGTTTCTTTTTTTGAACAGTATAGTTATGAAAGGTAAGGACTTCAACTAATATTGGTAAAAAAATGACATTTGGAACTGACTAAGGTGAATGTCGTAACACAGAAACGAAATGCTTGAACCACTTTCGGTTCCTGTGCGACAGACATGAATCTGCACTGTTTGGCCTTTCCTGCCGGCAAAACCCGTCTGACCCAAAATAACTACACAAAACACAATTCGTCAGAGTTTGCTGTATTTGTTGAAAGTTCCTGTTGCGTTCAGATTACCCATTTTAAGTACTTGATGAATGTCGAACATCGACAATCAGAGGATATGAAAACTTCTTGGCTGCTTTGTTCCGCGAAACTTCGCGCTTTGAGAGACTGTTTGCACTCGATATCCTTCCGACACTACATTGTCGCCATCCGCAGTGTGTAAGTTTGTGACAAAGCTTTGCAGGCTCGACAATTAAGTAAAAACTATCTTCAGTCGTAACGTAGGTCGGGAAACGACGCCATGAGTTTCAGCAAATGATATGATTCTGGTGTTTTCTGTGAATATTTGGCTGTGATTCAAAGGACTATTTTCTTGTTCGAACTTCCTGTGCGCCAAAGAGCTAAAAATAGCCGTGATGTGGCAAAGTCATGGAGCACATTGCTGTCCGATGTCCGCGCGTCGAGTCGGGATACGATGCGTTACAACATTCATAATTATTTGTTCGAAGCCCGTAACTTCAAATTCAGCGTGAGTTTTTGCAAAGATGTGTTGCTACGTCTAAGACTGAACTCCTGACTGTCGATTGCAGTAGTTTGTTGGTGTTTGCATGTTTGGATTTAGCCATGAGACTGAACATATTGTTGATCACGAAAGTCGTGTAACGCTTCGGCGATCCGGAAACGGCCGAACTTCGCAATTGAAAAGCACACAAAAACACCAACGTATAGAAACCATTTTTATTGACATACAACAATGCTTTAATGTCTCAGGAATAGATTCAGATGAAAAAAGTCGTGGTAGAAATAATTTTAATTTACTTTTTCATGATTTCAAATGTGTCACCCCTACTCACTCTCACTGGACCACTATTTCTGAGAATGACCCATATATATATAGATAGAAGGTAAGCTTTGTCATAGCACAGGGTAAGCTTTGTCATAGCACAGGTAAGCTTTGCCATAGCACAAGGTAAGCTTTGCCATAGCACAGGGTAAGCTTTGCCATATAGCACAAGGTAAGCTTTGCCATAGCACAAGGTAAGTTTTGCCATAGCACAGGGTAAGCTTTGCCATAGCACAGGGTAAGCTATGCCATAGCACAGGGTAGGCAGTTTTGGCGTAAATCAGACATTTCCTGTGTGTAATTACCTTAAAATTTGGAAAAAATGAAGTGTTGGTGGTAAATACAAGTTTCTGGTATTTTTTCCAGTTGTAATTTGAAGTAAAGCAGTATGAACAGGGCTCCCCATGGACAATCCACCTACAGAGTCCCTGGACCCTAAACTGTAATGTGTAGGGGTCCTTGGACCCCCTCAGTGGAACTTTAGAGGGTCCGAAGAACAAGAGGTTTATTAGTTCTTAGTTGCGTTCGAACAGCACATTCATCGCCGACACAGTCATGATCCCTGGAGCGCTCATGTTAATGAAATGCCGACTTTTGGAAATTCTCTGAACAAAACATTATGGTCATATTGGTTGCATCAACTCCGTAGATTTGCATTGGTAATGACAGATCTGGCAGAACTATTTCCCACGGTATGCATGCTTACAGATATGAAGCACGTCCCGGGACCCGCTAGCTCTTGTCAGGTTTTATTTGTGTTGCAGGACCCCGGCCATGAATTTCCAGTAGGTTATTTTGCACACTTTAGGAAGCCTTGAGTAGTCATGGTAACCAAAGTTTTGGGGTATTTTACTGGTTAAAATTTGAAATCCCACAAGCAAAATCATTGACCGGTCAGTTCCAGTTACAGCTTCTGACAGCCTTTCCTACGTCAAAATGACGCATAACATGAAAACCAGAAATACGACATGGATTTAGATACTAAGAAAGTTTAAAATGACAGCAAATATGCAGTATATGTGACCCTCCACCACGAAATGAGTCGCATGTCACCTCGCGCGGTTCTGCGCTAGGCTTACTATAAGTCCGGGGAGTGTCTGGTAACAGTGCGAGGGTCACCTTAGTCACAGGCTTATAACTCAAACAGGTTTTGCTCTTTTCTAAAACGGTTTTCACCACTGGATAGAGCATAAAACACTCTTTCGGAAAATGTAAAAATATGAAAATCATGCAAAGGTGACATGCGACTCGTTCCGTGGTGGAGGGTCACAAATGTGCTTTCATTTAGTTTTTCATTAACTGGAGTGTCAATGCCAGTAATAAGGAAAATTAATTCTACATGCATTCTGACCATTTAAAATGCATCACATTCATTAAGAGGACTATCAATGCATGTTATAAAAGTACCCACCTCAGGTGGTATGAGGGCAAAACACTGATTAACTCATTGTCTCCCAGGTACGGATATATCCGCACCCACTCATATGGCTCTATCTGACCAGGTACGGATATATCCGCTCAGACTGTTAGCTTCAGTCGCTTTCTGTAACGTCGATCTAACGCCTGCATTCCAGCGTGTTGATACACAGTTCCTACACAGTTACTACAATTCTGAGTGACCTGCTGCAGCACAGCTGGTCTCGGCTAAAAAAAACTTGGTCAACATAAAGTGGGTAGAAAGTGTTAAGAATCTGTGCATGTAAAGGGAGACAATTAGAAAGTGTGTAAACTTCTCAATGACACTGAAACTAAAAAGAAGTTTTTCTAGTGTTGCCCTGTGAATAGTATTCGACTTCTTATAGATCTGTCTGTCTGCGTTTCTGTCTGAATGAAATGTGTTTTTATGGTTTGCTTTGTGAAGTTCACACAGATCTCTACACTGACTACAGATTTATGTGTGTGTGTGTGTGTGTGTGTCACTGTGTGTGTGTGTGTGGGCGGGGGGGTATCTGTCAGCCTGGAAGTCTTTGTGGTGGGTTCTATGAATTTGACAAAGCTCTCTACCAACTGTGTCTGTGAGTGTGCCTGACTGTCTGTCTGTCTCTTTATGTGAAATCAGTACATGCATTAGACGTACAGAACACACACGCAAAGGACAACAAAGTAGTTTGTAGTGTTGCTGCAGTTGGCCACTGAAGTGAAACATTTTGTTAGAACTTCTTATTACTCTGCCTATCCTCAGGTTTAAAATTTGATAGTTTCAATAATGAAACAGTTTAATTATTTCTTCAAAACACCAGGTTGCCCTTGGTTTACCCCAAAAATGTTATGAGTATTCTCATGGAATGCAACAAATTAATTGTCATTATAATAACAGCTTTCCAGATACTGAATAAAGCTTTTGGGACTGTTCTGCCAAGACGCTGACAATTGCCCTTTTTTTTGTGTGTACCTGACTGATCATCTTGTCTATCAATGTTTTTTATAAAAAATGCATTTAATTAAGCTGAGTATTATACCCTAAGCTGCCCAAATTTGAATAATACCCCCCCCCCCCCCCCCCCCCCCCAATTTAAGGCAATGAGCGGCAGTAAAATTAAACTTTGAGAATAGTACATGGAATAACCTAATTTTCTGGGTAGTTATTGAAGAGACTTATACAAATAAATGGAAAATATTCAAATACTAGTAGACACAGACTGCCGTTGCTATGGAAACGGCCGCCATATTGGATTTCTAGGAAACGGTTTTACAGCAACATCATATATGGCGCTGTGTATGCTAGTTTCCATAGCGACGGCTAACTATGTCCTTTAGTTTTCGTAATTTTTTAATTTCTTCATATAAATCACTTCAATAACTACCTAGAAAACTAAGGTACTCCGTGTATTTTCCATGTTTCATTTTGGTCATTCTAGTGCCGCTCATTGCCTGAAGGTCTCCTTTTTCAGACCCTCCAATTTCAGATGTTCTGTTCATACCCTCTGTAAATTTACCTCCATTTTATACCGGCACGGTTGGCCTAGTGGTAAGGCGTCCACCCCGGGATCGGGAGGTCGTGGGTTCGAACCCCGGCCGGGTCATACCTAAGACTTTAAAATTGGCAATCTAGTGGCTGCTCCGCCTGGCGTCTGGCATTATGGGGTTAGTGCTAGGACTGGTTGGTCCGGTGTCAGAATAATGTGACTGGGTGAGACATGAAGCCTGTGCTGCGACTTCTGTCTTGTGTGTGGCGCACGTTATATGTCAAAGCAGCACCGCCCTGATATGGCCCTTCGTGGTCGGCTGGGCGTTAAGCAAACAAACAAACAAACCTCCATTTTATGAATCCCTCCCTGATTTTTTCAGATTTGTGTAGGTCGTAAAAGTGCTGTTCCATTATACAAAATCATCTTCTGGCTTTGTTTTTTCTCAGGCAGCTACGATGCCAGGCTGCGAGTGATGATCAAACACATCGCCAAGCAACTGAACGTGGGCGTGGAGAAGATGGAAGAGATAGAATGCGAACTGGCCGAGACCCTCATCGCACATAAATACCAAATGTCAGAGTGAGTCAACCATGATGGTTTCAGTACTAAAGATTGTTTGTATCCAATGACAAAGTTAAACAAATTGTTAAAAATAGATAATTATATCATACATTCCATGGCTTTGTAAACTTGTATTTCAATAAAATACTGTTTAAACCCAAAAAATTAGGGTCGGAAGGGGTTTTTTTTGGGGGGGGGGGTTGCATTTTTTTTTCAATTACACAAGCCTACATGGCTTTGTATTGGCCTGAAATTGCACAAACTATGTCTTCTGGATGTAGGAGAAGAGTAACTTCTGTACAATTACAAAGTATGCAAAATTGAATTTTGTTCTTTAGTATATTTTTTGAAGTGTCGAAAAAAAGTTCTAGAGTCGGAAGGAAAAGATAGTAATCGGACACAAGGAACTTTGTTTTTTTGTTTTTTTGCATAATAAGTACTTCAACCTATTGATTTTTGACATTAATGAACAATGTATGAATGATTAGTAATACACATGTATGTAATAACATGATCATTTGAATTCTTAGAGAAGTTCGGCGTTCAAAGAAAGGAAATGCCAGTTTCTGGTCATCAAAAAGGTTTTGGGGATTTTCACAGGTTTTTGAAAGAAACGTTGATATACCAAAAAGATGCTTAATTAATAGTGATTTTTTTCAATTTTCTTTACCTTTATATAGAGTTGACATTAGTTTGATTTGAAATTTGTGTCAACCATTTTTTTGGTCAGAGGTTGAAAAATACAGAGTTTTGATGATAAATAACATTTTGGGATATAATAAATGTATGTACTTTATCTGTATTTTGCATCAGAGTGGAAAGGTATTGTATTGTATTTCTTGAAATGCACAACTGTACAGTAGATGTTTTTTCTTATGAGTGTTAATTTTTTATAGTCTCACATTGTCAAAACATGAATGTTGATCAGTGTTGTGATTTTTCATCCTCTAAATTAGTTTAACAGTGGCGCGAGAATATGCAACAAGTTTCCTTGTTTTTCAATTTATTCATAGATTATTTTATGTTGATGATGTCAAACAAAATTCCTAATGTGAATGTTTCCTGAGAAAATTGTCCGTTTTGTTCCTGTTCTTTTTAGGACACTTTTTTTTTTAATGCCATTACCACACACACACACACAAACACACACACACACAAACACACACACACACACACACACACACACACACACACACACACACACACACACACACACACACACACACACCCACACACACACACACACACACAATCACACACCCAAAACTGTTGACTTACAGTGTACTTTTTCTTCTTTTCTTTATTGTATGTCTTGATGTCTTAGTTTGTGTGTGAATGGCTTTGTGTGTGTGTGCATGTATGCGTGCATGTATGTGTGATTGTATAGGAGGGCAATTGCAAGTAGAAATGTAGATTAATTCATTGTTGTATTTTCCTGTCAGTGTCGGCTATTTTCTTCAAACCTGAACAATATTTTTTGTTAGCATGATAATTATTCACATAAATACTTCAGAGCAATTGTTCCACTGACTTTAAGTGTATGTGCAATAGTTATATAACGTTTTACGGTATATCGTCACCTTATCTTCTTATGATCAGTATCTCAGCTTTGTTTTGATCGAATCAAGATTTACAAACAATTATTTCATCACTTGCTGGTCTGAAAAACATGTACTTTATAAGTGTTCTTTTGGGTAGACTAGGAGATTGCTTCTTTTGACTTGTGGGCATACAGTAACATGCATTGTGCATGTGAAAGTCACATAGACAGAGGGGTAACAATTAAGTCTCTACATAAGTAATGTTTCTGGGCAAAATGCATTTCATGAGAGTGCAATAGTTAAATTAACATGTACTTAAATGTTCTTTTGGGTAAACCAGGAGATTGCTTCTTTTGACTTGTGGGCATACAGTAACATGCATTGTGCATGTGGAAGTCGCATACACAGAGGGGTGACAATTAAGTCTCTACATAAGGAATGTTTCTGGGGAAAACCCTGCATGAAGTGCATTTCATGGGAGTTTCTGGAGAAACTCTACATAAGTAGAGGTCTATACTCTACATAAGTCGAGTTTCACAGAGCTGTTTGGTACTACATGTACATGTAACTGTATTGAAGTAGAGTATTTTGGGAGAAACCCTAAATACGTACAGTGTGGCGGAATAGTCAACACCAAAACACGCAAACACCTGGGTAGCGCGACTCGTACTTGTTGCTGCCAGATTTCCTTCTTTTTTTTTTTTTTTTTTTTGTTTTTGTTACTTCACCTCATCTCGACTTATACAGTACTCACAATCTTCTAATGTACATTTCATTTTCCAATATACTATTCAAATCGTATCTATCACCATACTTATATTTACTAATACACATTTTTGCAATCAAAATAATGTGATTAATTACCTTATTATTTTGGCATATATTACTAGGTTGATAACCAAACAAGACATCGTGTTCTGAAAGGTGCACATTTAATCCTGTATTTCTAAAAATATAATGGACAACATTTTCCCAAAAGCTCCTCAACTTCTCAGGTTTCCGTTGTATTAGGGTCGAAGAGACCTGACTTTCCCAGCAATAGGAAAGTAAAAAGGAAAGAAATAAGAAGATAGAAAAGAAGTAAAGTAGACAGTAAATGAGGTTTAATTACATTTCTCACATGTTTTGGGCAGGGAGGAGAAGGCTGAACAGGTGAAGAAAGCCAAACGCAGCAAGTACAAGAGATTTGCGCTCATTGGTCTTGCTACAGTTACTGGAGGCACTCTCATAGGTATGTATAGATGAACTGCACAACATACCCTGATGTGCATATAATTATGTTATACGTTGTTTGTTCATTCATTGGTCTTGCTACCATAACCAGCTTTCTCAAGATTGTTCTGATTCAGATGAACAGTTACTGGTAAGGCCAAAACAAAAAATAGGTCTGTTTACGGTAACATAGGCCAAAAAAATAGGGTAGGTAGGTCGGGATTTTTTTTTTCTTCCAAAAAACCATATTTGTACGTTATTTTTATTTATTTATTTATTATTTTTTTCCCAAATGCCCAAAAAAAGTCTATGGTCGCGCGAAAAAAATAGGGTCGGTCGGGTTACCGTAAACAGACTATTTTTGGGGGGGGGCCTAAAGTGGATAATGGAGAAGACCTCCAAAAATCTGATACCAGATTTTTTTTAAATTTATGAGAGTGGTTGTGTTGACTTTGTGTGTGTATGCTTTTCACATTATTTTGTTGATTTGCTCAATACATATGCAGTTGTTTGAGTGGAAGCCTTTTTAATTGCAACATCAATGTGAATTCCAAACTTGGGTAATGAAATATCTTCTGTATTCTGTATGAACTTGAAGATCAACACCGCAGGTGCGACAGATGTATATATACAGCCCTGTTTTCTTGTGCCTGCAATACATGCAGTGTCTAAATTTATCTCTGTGGCATTTTACGATGCAGTGCAACCCCCCTTTTAAGACCCTCCGATTTCAGACTTCTGCCTTTTCAAGACCTTACTTTTTCAGATTTTGTGTTCATAACCGCTGTAAGTTAACCACCATTTTGGGCGGGGATGTAGCTCAGTCGGTAGCACGCTGGATTTGTATCCAGTTGGCCGCTGTCTGCGTGAGTTCGTCCCCACGTTCGGCGAGAGATTTATTTCTCAGAGTCAACTTTGTGTGCAGACTCTCCTCAGTGTCCGAACACCCCCCTGCAAGCACAAGACCAAGTGCGCACGAAAAAGATCCTGTAACCCATGTCAGAGTTCGGTGGGTTATAGAAACACGAAAATACCCAGCATGCTTCCCCCGAAAGCGGCGTATGGCTGCCTAAATGGCGGGGTAAAAACGGTCATACACGTAAAAGCCGTGGGAGTTGCAGCCCTTCTTTTAAAGACCCGATTCTCTCAGATTTTTGGAGGTCTTAAAGGGGGCCCCGCTGTATATTAAAGCTTTGTCGCCTGGGGACGGATGTTCGGCTTTAAACGATGGTTGTTTATGCATTACCAGGGTTGACCGGCGGCCTGGCAGCGCCCCTAGTGGCGGCAGGAGCAGGAGCCATCATCGGTGGAGCGGGGGCGGCTGCTCTGGGCTCAGTGGCTGGCGTCGCTATCATCGGATCTCTCTTTGGTGTTGCCGGGGCAGGATTGACAGGTGTGTGTGTGTGGAGGGGGGGGGTAGAGTGGGAGGCAGGCGGGGGGGTGACATAGCTGCCAACCCTCCCTAGAAAACCGGGAAATTCCCGATTTTATGTCCAGTCCCAGATTTTCTCGAATAGTGCAAAGTTTCCCGATTAAAATTTTTTCGAGTATAGTTATATAATGACTGGAGTGTATTTTCAAGCGCCTGTACTCGGCGTAGTTTCACTTCTGAACTCTCGTTCAGCGCGAGGCTTCGTCACACAAACGCTGTGATCAAAATCGAAACTAAACGAGAATAGGCGAGATTTGTGGCTAGCGCATGCGCTTCAGTCGAATGTGGATGAGAAGCAGAAGAAGAAGAAGAAGAAGCAGACGACCACAAAATGAAGAAAACAACGGCCCAGCGGCCAAAAGTCCGCCCGAAAGTTCTTGTAAAATTTCAAAAGAGTTACAAACAAGAGTATGACTTCATCTCCGAATCGACAAGACGCGGCATACACATTGCGTTTTGCACCAAGTGCCGCGAAGATATCAGCAGGACATGGAGGCCGGGGGGATATTGAAGCTCATTCAAGAACAGCAAAACATGAACGGAACCGGGGGACAGCCGTCGAGAAGACGAGAAAGATTACCCAACTGTTCGCTTCAGACGTCGATGTTCGAACTATGAACGCTGATCCGTGCCAGTTATGCTGTTGTGAACTGTGATGGCAACAGCAATCTCCTTCATACCCCTGGAAGGTGTAGTGTGTTGTGACTTTTGGATTGTGAAATAAACTCAAGGAAGTAACTAACATGAACTAGGATTTTGGTGCTGTTGTGAACTGTGATACTGATAGCAAAAGATATCTTCCCCCACACAATTGGAAGATGTGAGTGTCAAGAAGTATGAAATACTGTAGAAGGAAGCTTGACGTGCTTTGGTAAGTCACTACATCTACTCTCTCTCCGGCTCAATTCTTCCGTTTTTGTGACAAAATTTGCTGCCAGAAACTGGCAATTATAATCCTCAGATTGCACCATTTTGCATCCTTTTTTTCAAAAATTTTCCCGGACCCCCCTTGCATTCTAGGCGCTTCGCGCCGTCGGCTCGGCGCTTTGCGCCGAGACACTCATTCCTCCCTATTTTTATCTGGGAAAAGTTGGCAGCTATGGGGTGAGTATAGCTTGCGTTTCAATCATCGGATCTCTCTTCGTTGTTGCAGGTGTGTGTAGGGGGGTTAATGTAAGTGTGGGGGGGGATTTGTGTGTGTGTGTGGGGGGGTTGCATGGGGGGGTTTGTGTGTGTGTGTGTTTGGGGGGGGGGTTGCATGGGGGGGATTTGTGTGTGTGTGGGGGGGTTGCTTGGGGGGGGGGGGATTTGTGTGTGTGTGGGGGGGGAGGATAATTGTTTGTTTGTGTGTGAGAGAGGAAGAGTCAGTGTCTGCATGTTTCTGCCTGTCCATCTATCTGTGGGAATTTCTGTGGTTGTGCGATTTTGAGGTAGATGCAAGAATATAATGCTAACTTTTGGTCATCGTAAAGACAGTTAATACACTGGATTCAACATCATGAAATTTTAGTTTTACTTTTGTTTGTTTGTCTGTCTGTTTCTAGTTCCTTTTTTCTTTCTCTCGATCAAACCTCCTATTTATTCTTTTTTTCTCAGTCTTTGTCTGTGTCTCTCTGCAACCCCTTTTATTACAAATATAGATTCCAAGCTAGCAAATTATTCATGAAATGTTTCTTGTTTTTTCCCATTTAAGGCTACAAAATGAAGAAGCGCATGGGTGCCATAGAGGAATTTGAGTTTGAGCCTCTGATCTCCGAAGACCCCCTGAAGCTGAGGATGGTGCGTGAACAACTGCACATCACCATTGCCATCACGGGCTGGATCAACACCAAAATGCAAGGTAAGCTTGATTTTGCTTTTCTTGAAAATGTACTGTTTAAAAATGTTGAACGGCTAGCTGAGTGTGCTACATCGTAGCCTATACTGTGGGTCCCCTTTTTAAGACTACCTTTCGGGCGGGGATGTAGCTCAGTCGGTAGCGCGCTGGATTTGTATCCAGTTGGCCGCTGTCAGCGTGAGTTCGTCCCCACGTTCGGCGAGAGATTTATTTCTCAGATGCAGAGTCAACTTTGTGTGCAGACTCTCCTCGGTGTCCGAACACCCCCGTGTGTACACGCAAGCACAAGACCAAGCGCGCACGAAAAAGATCCTGTAATCCATGTCAGAGTTCGGTGGGTTATAAAAACACGAAAATACCCAGCATGCTTCCTCCGAAAACGGCGTATGGCTGCCTAAATGGCGGGGTAAAAAACGGTCATACACGTAAAATTCCACTCGTGCAAAAAACACGAGTGTACGTGGGAGTTTCAGCCCACGAACGCAAAAGAAAGAAAAAAAGACTCCCTTTTAAGACCTTATTTTTCAGATTTTTTGGTCTTTGTGTCTCAGATGAGGAAATAAACTGTGAAAACATTCACCCAACTATCCCACAGATGACTGGACACATATCTTTAGTGTTGCCAGTCAAAAGAAACTTGATGCGGTTTGTCAGTTTGTATCTCCCACCAAAATGGGATTAGCATTACCCGTTATCACGTTCTGGGGTTTATATCTAATCAAACACAATGTCTTGATGTAAACTACCAAAGTTATAAAGAACTCTCGCTCTGGTCCAAACTTCTTGACTTCCATGTTGGCTTTTGACGTAGTTAGTTCGCACGCGGGACCTGATCGGGTACTTGCTTTTACTGTAGCCTTTTCCATCTTACGCTAACATGGCAGGGCAATGATAACAATTCATTTGTCGCAAAACTGCAGTGTTCGAATCCTTGCAAGAAAGTCAATGAAACTTGGTCATGTTCTTATTGGATAGAAGGCTAAAACGTGGCTGAAAGCCCTGTGGGATCAGTAAAGACCTGTACATAGTCTGTCTCTTTCAATTATGTTCATACTTACATATTGCATCTGTTTTTTGATCAGCATGATTTCAGATTTCAAGCAGCCGCGCGTGGCATAGCAATCCCATTTATATATTTAGTCAAGTTTTGACTAAATATTTTAACATCGAGGGGGAATCGAAACGAGGGTCGTGGTGTATGTGCGTGCGTGTGTGTGTGTGTCTGTGTGTGTGTGTAGAGCGATTCAGACTAAACTACTGGACCGATCTTTATGAAATTTGACATGAGAGTTCCTGGGTATGAAATCCCCGAACGTTTTTTTCATTTTTTTGATAAATGTCTTTGATGACGTCATATCCGGCTTTTCGTGAAAGTTGAGGCGGCACTGTCACGCCCTCATTTTTCAACCAAATTGGTTGAAATTTTGGTCAAGTAATCTTCGACGAAGCCCGGACTTCGGTATTGCATTTCAGCTTGGTGGCTTAAAAATTAATTAATGACTTTGGTCATTAAAAATCTGAAAATTGTAAAAAAAAAATAAAAATTTATAAAACGATCCAAATTTACGTTTATCTTATTCTCCATCATTTGCTGATTCCAAAAACATATAAATATGTTATATTCGGATTAAAAACAAGCTCTGAAAATTAAATATATAAAAATTATTATCAAAATTAAATTGTCCAAATCAATTTAAAAACACTTTCATCTTATTTCTTGTCGGTTCCTGATTCCAAAAACATATAGATATGATATGTTTGGATTAAAAACACGCTCAGAAAGTTAAAACAAAGAGAGGTACAGAAAAGCGTGCTATCCTTCTTAGCGCAACTACTACCCCGCTCTTCTTGTCAATTTCACTGCCTTTGCCATGAGCGGTGGACTGACGATGCTACGAGTATACGGTCTTGCTGAAAAATGGCATTGCGTTCAGTTTCATTCTGTGAGTTCGACAGCTACTTGACTAAATATTTTATTTTCGCCTTACGCGACTTGTTTGGTATTACATTTTTTTTAACTGCTAATGTTCCAAAATCAGCTACACAGTCTGTCCCTTTAAATTATGTTCATACTTACAGATGGTATCTGTCTTTTAATCCGCATGGTTTCAGATTTCAAAAAGCCATGGCGGTGCCTGACAGAGTCCCAGGAACAGTATGCGTTGCGCTGGGAGTCACGTTACCTCACCACCCTGGGCCAGGCTCTGGATTACATCTTCAACACGGCTGTCAGTATGGCCACCAGCGAGATGCTCAAATACACTGTGCTGTCTTGTGAGTGCTGCTTTTCATATAACCACTGCTATGCAGTACCAAGAGAGAGAGAGAGAAAGAGTCAAGAGGGAGAGTCGAGAGGGAGGGTCGAGAGAGAGGAGAGAGAAGAGAGAGAGGGGGGGGGAGGGAGAGAGGGGGGAGGGATGGAGAGAGGGAGGATAAATCCAGGCGTTTGATTACATCTTTAACTTGGTTCTAGGTTAATTGCCCCCCGGACAACTGCCCCCCGGAAAGTTGCCCCCTGGACAATTGCCCCTCATGATTTTTGTGTGGTTTGTTTTGAGTTAGCAAAGGTTTTCTTTGGGATTTTGGGGAGATTTAAAAAAATTATTTTTGTTGTTGTTGTTCTGCGGCATTCGGATGTACATTAAGTATTTTGATCTCAGTTTGTCTGTATGATGCTCCCTGGTTTTCACACACACACACACACACACACACACACACACACACACACACACACCACACACACACACCACACACACACTACACACACACACACCACACACACACACTACACACACACACACCACACACACACCACACACCACACACACACGCACGTTCACATGCACACAAATAAGGTATTCAGTCGGAAAATACAGGATTACGATCTTGAATTGTGATTGAACCAAATAAGTACGTGTACGTGTACCTACAACACACACATACTAACGCACGCACACATGTACGTACGCATTTACATTCACGCACGCATGAATACACGCACCTACGCACACACATACACACTTATTGGAGTTAATGTTATGTTTTTAAAATTCAATAGCTGAAGATTTTTTTTAACATAAAGCACCCAGAGGGGGATTCGGGGGTAGTTGTCCGGGGGGCAATTGAGATGCTCAAATACACTTTGCTGTCTTGTGAGGGTGACGGTGTGACAGTGTTTTGTATAAAAAATGTCTAACTGCTTTCAGCATCAAACATGATTATGACCTTTATTTTCTATTGTGCAGCGATCATGGCTGCAATTGCGTGGCCAGCAACGTTGCTGTCTGTGTCGAACGTGATCGACAATCCGTGGAGCGTAGGGCTCCAGCGAGCAGTGGCCACGGGGCGTCAACTGGCTGAAGTCCTCTTGGCTAGAGAACAGGTAATGTTGTCTGTGTTCATGGTGTGTGTGTGTGTGTGTGTGTGTGTGTGTGTGTGTGTGTGTGTGTGTGTGTGTGGTGGCCACAGGTCGTCAACTGGCTCAAGTCCTCTTGTCTAGAGAACAGGTATTGTTATCTGTGTTCATGGTGTGTGTGTGTGAGGAGGGGTAGAGGGTAGGTCGGTGTTTTTATGATTGTGGGGGGGGGGGGGGGGGGGGGGGCTGGTGGTTTTGTGTGTGTATGTGCATGTGTTTGGTGTGTGTGTGTCTGCATGTGTATGTGTGCGTCCGTGCATGGGTGCGTGCATGTGTTTGTGTGTGTGTATGTTATGTGCATTTCTGTCAGTGTGAGTGCGCGTATGCTAATAGTACATCCATGTCGGAGTCAATTTGCATATGTCTGTGTGTGCGCACACTTGCTAGTGCATGTTTGTGCATGCAAGCAAAGTACTGTCAATATGTGTATGTGTATGTGTGGACAGTTCATAGGGCTCTTTCATATACAAATCATCTTCTGTTTTTTATATTGCAGGGAAATCGCCCAGTAACTCTGATTGGCTACAGTCTGGGAGGCAGAGTGATCTTTTACTGTCTGGAGGAAATGGCCAAGCGTAAAGGTGTGGACATGCTGAAATGAGAAACAGTGATCGACAGCTATTTCAGTGTCTTTGTTAATTGTATTATTATAAGTATGAATAAGCATTTAAAAATACAAAGCTTTTAATTTGTCGTGCATTTTGACAGATTTGTACCCAACAATCTGACGATGATTAGGATGATGCTGCAGTTGAAAGTGTTGGCAATGATGCAGTTGCCGCTGCTGATGTTGTTCCTGACATATAGGCAGTGTTGGTGATGTCATGATAACAATAATAATGCAGTTGGTGCTGCTGCTGCTGATGTTTCTGACATATAGGCAGTGTTGGTGATGTCATGTTATGATAATGATGTAGTTGCTGCTGCTGGTGTTTTTGATGACATATAGGTAGTGATGGTGATGATGCAGTTGCAATGATGATGCTGCTACTGCTGTTTTTGATGTCATATAGGAAGTGATGGTGATAATGATGATGATGCTGCTGCTGCTGATGACGATGATGATGATGACGATGGTGATGATGATGATGATGATGATGATGATGATGATGATGATGATGATGATGATGATGATGATGATTAGGAGGAGGATGATTAAGATGATAATGACAATGACAATTGACAACAACAATGACAAAGATGATGATTTCTGTCTTAATGTCTACCAGGATGTGAGGGAATTGTGGAGAATGTAGTGATTCTGGGGGCTCCAGTGCCGGGGGATCCCAAGTCCTGGTCATCTTTCCGCAGAGTCGTGTCTGGCAGAATCGTCAATGGATACTGCAGGTATGTACATGTTTATTTGTTTTTAATGTTTTCTGCTGTATTTTGAGTTATTTCTAATGTGCTGACAGTTAGCAAATGAAACGGACATGTCGAGAAAATGGATATTTAGCATGAGCCGGCATTCAACATTTTAAATTGACAGACATTGTTCAGGTATTTTACAAGCTAATAGGCCATACCACGCATTAGCCACACAGCCATAATATAAGCCATTATTTTTGGAACATAATTTGCAATTAAGTCATCAATTAGACACATACATCACAAATAAGAGGTCTAATTCAGACAGAGACATTTAGGCACTGGCATTGGATTAGGTTATCGAATTAGAATCTCATAGATAATTATATCTATTTGGCCAAAAAAAGACGGTAACATTTGCGACGTTGTCGTGGAATTTTGGCATAACTCGTTTTAAACGGCGTTTTATGAGAAGAACAAAACTGATTATTTTTATTATAAAATAGTGTTTATATTCATTCCTGGTATGGAAAGAAAGATAAAAGAATGTTTAAATCATGCAATTGTCAATCATATTTCAGAGAATATTTTTCATGGAGAACGATTTACTTAGTCTAAAGCTCAAAAACATCAAAATCATCAAGAATCGAGTTACGTCTAAATTCCATGATGACATCAATATGTTGTTTTATATACAAAGTTTACCTTTTTGTTTTCTCAACATCAAAATCGCCAAGAATCAAGTAACGCCAGAATTCCACGATGACGTCGATATGTTGTGTTATATAAAATGTATACCTTTTTGTTTTCTCAACATCAAAATTGCCAAGAATTAAGTAACGCCAAAAATTCCACGATGACATCGATATGTTGTGTTATATATAATGTATACCCTTTTGTTTTCTCTGTCTCTCAGCGGCGACTGGCTGCTGAAGTTTTTGTACAGAACGTCGTCAATACAGTTGAACATCGCCGGTCTCAGACCAGTGGCGTTGGACAACCATAGGATGACCAACATTGACTTGAGTGAAGTGGTAGGTGGACTGGGTGGCCGAGTGGTAACGCACTTGCGCTCGGAAGCGAGAGGTTGGGAGTTCGACCCTGGGTCAGGGTGTTAGCAATTTTCTCCCCCCTTTCCTAACCTAGGTGGTGGGTTCAAGTGCTAGTCTTTCGGATGAGACGAAAAACCGAGGTCCCTTCGTGTACACTACATTGGGGTGTGCACGTTAAAGATCCCACGATTGACAAAAGGGTCTTTCCTGGCAAAATTGTATAGCCATAGGTAAAAATGTCCACCAAAATACCAGTCACTGTGTTCCGTTTGAGGCACTCTCTGCTCCAGGCTGCCACCAGCTAAAAATAACCGGCAGTACCACTCTCCTCCAGCCTATTTACCCTTTCCTTCCTCCAACCCCTTCCGCCCACAGTGGCGCCTGAAATATATAGGGCCAGACCTGCACTCTTCTTTGTCTGCAGCTAGCGTGCGTGGCCTCTACAGCTCTCTGTTATGCTGTGTTGATAAGGATGCCGCGAGCAGAGAGATAGCAGTCGTTCTGAGTGTGTGGTGGCCCTTGCCTATTTCGGAACTGATGTTTTTAGTGTGTTTAGTTGTATTTATTGCAATGCATGCCACAATTCACAAGACAGAAGAAAGGATACATGAGAGAATTAGAAAAAGTGTGTTCCCCCCCCCCCCCCCCCCCAAGTATATAATTATGCGACTCTTTGCACTCTGAAAAAAAATGTGCATGCTGCATTTAATGAAACACCTTGAAACAACGCAGTAAACAAAACATCCTAAATGTGCCACAATAAAAGAACACAAAATAATGAAAGATAAAGACAAAGGTAATCCCCAAGTACATAATACATATATACAACACTTTACGAAATATATACAAACAGTAGAGTATATACAGTCGTATATTTACATACATATTATGCCAAGGACTACTAGTAGAAGTCATTGATGGTGCGCATGTAAAATTTGTTTTGCGTTTATATAAGTATATAATTCAAAATAGTGTAGATAATGTCAGTAACATATAAGAAAGAAAACTGTTCATGTTACAGTGTTAGCTGCATGTGAATAAAACAAAAAAGCTTACCTCACGGCCCTCCTATACAAGTCTCACAAACTTGTATATATATAATATACCACAGGAGAAAAAAAAACGTAGCTCGCGCGCGCTCACCCAAATCCGCGCGAAGTGCCACATGATATTATACCCCGACAACACATAGGCGGATAATACATGTATGTCAATAGTATGAAACAAAACATGCCACAATTTTCAAGACAGAAGAAAGGGTAAATGAGAGAATTAGAAAAAGTGTTTGCTCCTCAAGTATATAATTATGCCACTCTTTACACTCTGAAAAACATGTGCATGTTGCATTTAAAGAAACAGGAACGGCACAGTATGTAAGACGGCAGAAGACAACACAGTAAACAAAACATCCTAAATGTGCCACAAAAAAAGAACACTAATTAATGTCGTATTTAAAAACATATTATAGGCATGCGTATGGTGCGCATGTGAAATTTGTTTTGCGTTTATATAATTCAAAATAGTGCAATTAATGCCTGTAATATAAAAGAAAGAAAAAACGGTCTTTCAATACATGTTCATGCAAATTGTTAGCTGCATGTGAAGAAAACAAAAAGCCTACCTGATGTCTCCTCCTACATGAGTAATCCAATAGCAGCACACAAGTCGATTTGAAAGTTTTTCAACACAGTTTTTCACTCGTATTGTTCTCACAAACTTCTCACTGCCGCCATTCTTAACTGAGACACCTTAAATCAATAAATAGAGTGACTACAAATTGAAAGAAATTGATAACAATAAACAATCAAAACCATATACACTGATACAGACAGGCAAGAACATAAGCACAATTACAGTCACAACATTAAGTCAGGAATAAACACGTCACAAAAAAAAAGGGGGGGGGGGACGCAAAACAAGCAATACAAAAAACAGAACAGATGAAATGCACTAGAGTCGAGTGCCTGTTCCAAACGGTGCATGCACTGATTAGGCGCGTGGATTAACGAAACAAAACTGCTCTAATCTCAAACACAAAAACAGCCTACAAAACTTATTCTCACTCTATGACACAGTTTAGACTAAGTACTTACTGACGGCAACATCAGAAACACAGTCGGTCGTTGGTATAAACATTGAGCGTGGTTACAAAATGGTATACAATGCGCACGTTTTGATACAACAAAGAACGACCTGCCGGTAGATTCGATAGCAGTATTACTTCAAAATCAAACAAACCGAATCCTCACTGGAACTCTAGTTTGCACATACACAAAGCCTGAATATCCGAGTAACAATATACACAAGATGACGGTAATCCAACGTTCAAGTCACGCAAACCAGTCCATTTCATACCAAGAAACACGTATTTTGTCACACTGTGGCCCCACGCTGTGCACTTCCAGAGTACAATGAACAAGGGCTTCGTGAGGCGCGCTAGGCTGGCATTTTTCCCGCGAAACTAAAGAGGTCACCGCCAGCGCTATTTATGGCCTGCTTGCTCCAAGCTGCCTCGGCCGCTGAGATAGCATAATCGCTGCAGCAGTGAAATAGTGTGCAGTGTGACTTGGAATAATAGGCCGTGAAAAGTAGGATATGCGCCGAAATGGCTGCGATCTGCTGGCCGATGTGAATGCGTGATGTATTGTGTAAAAAAATTCCATCTCACACGGCATAAATAAATCCCTGCGCCTTAAATGTTAAAAAAAATCCCTGCGCTTAGAACTGTACTCACGGAATACGCGCGATATAAGCCTCATATTGATTGATATTGATTGATTCAGTCGGCCCTCATTTCAAGGAAGATTAGGCCAACAAAATAAAAGGCGTTGTTTCTGATAACAAGGCAACAAAATTTAGGGTTGGTTGGTTGGTTGGTTGGTTGGTTGGTTGGTTGGTTGGTTTGGTAAATATTCATTTTTTAACGTCTCTTCCCCTGATATTGCTATTCGAGACCAATATTAGTGTTAGTAGGATGGTAACTTTTTTTGTTTTTGACCTTTGCTGGAAGTTTGTTTTTCTATTTACGCGGGTGCATGTGGGTTTTTATTGGCCGGAAATCATCTGAGCTGTGTACCCTGGATGTCGGAGAAGTGTTACTTTCCATTTGAATTGAGTTTTGTCATTTAAATGTTTTTGGTTTTTTTAATGGTCAAAAAAGAGTTTTAGGATCTATAGGAGTCTGTCGGGGAATCGGAAACATTGAACTTTTTTCTTGGTCTTATTGTATTGTCTTCTTCTGCCTCCCTTATCGAGCTCTCTAGGTTACCTTATGGCGAGAGTTTTGCGTTTCATGCCGTTATTTTTACCCGTGAGATGAATTACACCCTGATTATGATTATATATGTCACAGGTCACTGGACACATGGACTACATGAAGAAGCTTGAAACCATCCTGCCCACCCTTGGCATCAGAGTTCGCAAGACGGTCAAGGTCGAGGAAAACGACCCCAAAAAGTTGTCAAGCTTTAGTTTGTCCACTTACGGAAAATCCAGCCCAACAAAGTCCACAACTTCTATCGTTTCCGCTGCGACAACACCTGGATCAGAATCACCGTCAGAAACGGAGAAGAAAAGCATGGATGGGGGAGAGAATGGGGCAAGCAGTGGAGATTCTTCTCCACGTGGAAAGGCAGAGAAAGAAGACGAAAAACACGCCGCTCATCCGTCTCTCGGAGGCAGGCTGAAAAACTTCTTCCACACGAAGAAAGGGGCAGAGTCCTTGGAGCAGGAAGAGAGGCAGCTGCTAAAAAAGAGCGTCAATGAGAATTTAGATAAAAAGGATGAAATCAAGGATCTCATTAAAGAGAGAAAAGCAGAGGTTGGAGACGGCGAGAAAGGGAAGAAAAACGCCGCAGCACAGCACAAACCAAGCAAGAAAAATGCGGCGGCGGCTAAAGTTGACAGTGAAAACAACCTTGTTACTGCTGACAACTTCAAGGAGAAAGAAAGAAGAAGGGAGAAAGAAGAAAGGAAGAGTGGAAAGAAAGAAGTAGGACACGGACAAATGGAAACGCTCTCAAAAGAGCAGCTCAGCGGGAAAGGAAAGGAAGAGAATCGTGATGACGGCAACGGTTCAGGCGACGATACCTATACTTCTTCCGACCCTTGCTCCTCTCCTGAAGAGGAGTTAGTTTCCTTGCAGAAGGGAATTAAAAACTGCATGTAATAGATGACGTTGGGAACTAACTCTGTCAAGTTTGTATGAGTTGCGGAAGAGTTGCTTTCCCTTGTTTCCAAAGAAACACTGAGGCTAGCCATAGACCATTTATCCTGGACCGCCAACTAGCTCTCTCTCCGCTCTTTCTCTCTATTACGAGGTAGCGGCCTCTCACATTTAGGAACCTACGCTTACATGGCCTTTCAGAAATCAGGGGGACGTGGTATCTGGTGTCGATTGTAAACATGGACGAAGTTGCCGAGGTAAGTTCTGAAAATGCTAAAATAAACTCAGCTAAAGTGCATATGGAACATGTTTTTCGATGAGTTTTGTTAAGTTTAGTTTGGAGTTTTGGAAAATCCACTTCATTGTCATCTCCCATTGTCACAAATAACTGGAGCGTGCTTTCTTTTCACTGTCTTCGAATCGCTGGCTTTTCAAACCGGACGCTAAGCGCCCCTGAAAGTCGAGCGTCGTAACCTCGAAGGGTCACGTGACGAGTTGGCGGTCCAGGCTATTTGGTCTATGGGCTAGCGTACAATGCCATGTGTAGCTTGCCTCAATACTTTTTTTTTGAAAAATCGAGGAAAAACAAGGGAAATAATAATAATAATAATAATAATAATAATAAATAACTTTTCTATAGCGCGAGTCCCATCAATTGGCTCCAGGCGCTTTACAAATTCATTATAGAATAAACTAGCACAAATCAACAAGCATACAAAGCATACATTTAACTGAGACATAACACCAAGAACCAAGCACTAAGCAAAACTTAGCGTACAATGTTAAAATCAACTCTTCCAGAAACCATACAAACCATTACTGAGGATTTTTGCAGGAGATGAATGTGGAATGACTTTTTATTGATGGCACATTTATACGACTACTGCATCATTCATATCCACCTGTCGATCACATTGGTGTGTTGTTTTTGCCATGATCTTACTCTTACTTTTTGGTGCCATCACCATTCTGCTTGCCCCAGCAACAACATTTAGTCCCCCAGTTTTGTTGACTTTTATTGAACAACCTCATTATATTGAGACGGGGTTTGCTCCCATATTATACATGTATATATACTGAACGGCAAAAGTTAGGGACCGCCCTTGAAAAAAGCAGGCCGTCCTGACCTGGGCCTTCAGAACGCTGTTGGTGGCCTGGAACTTCTGATGCAGCCTGACCACGACAGAATGGGACACTCCAAGTCGTCTGCCCACTTCTCGCTTGCTTACGCCGTCTTGCAGCCATGCGATGGCCCGGGCTTTGTTGAAGGTGGTCACCTTTCGTCTGGGAGGCATAGTGAGAAGATGGTGGCTAGCGGAAAATCGCGGGGCTATAAAGCCTAACTGGTGACAACAGTTCACTCTCAACACATCCCCCCTGCACGTGCATAACGAATTTTTCATCTTTCCCGCCCAGGCTTGCCCACGCGCCAGCGTAAAAATGGTCCACTTTTTGCAGTTTGGCAGTTTCTGTCTCGTGCCCTAGCCAGGCCTCCGTGGATCCCGAGCAAGTTTCCTGCTAACACAGCATTGCTCACCCACTGGTGTGTACGGCCTGACAGCCATTTGGTTTTATAAACTTAGGAACAAGGAGTTTGACACAGATGAAGTCAGCTGTTTTTTTCAAGGGCGGTCCCTAACTTATGCCGTTCAGTATATGTATATATATATATATCGATTGAACACTGGATTTCAGTTCTTTGTGCCATGTGACGTCAGAGGCCGACAAAACTTCATATTTAGGCGGCAAGCCGAGACTACAAAATAGTGCATGTTTTTGTGCGTTCCATCATTAAAACTAAAAGGAATTCTAACCAGAATCGATCGATACATAAATCTTATTTGTATATTTGACCAAAATATGACATTTTACACAGACTAGCGCGGTCTTGGAGGAACAGTGACTGTCTCGATCTGTGTAAAATGTCATATTTTGGTCAAACATACAAATAACGTATAATTATATGCAAGTCCCTATAGTGACCTCGCCAATTGGGCGTTGAAGTTAATTCAGCCTGACTTTACATACATGTAGAACGCTTTTTCTTATAGTCCGGATTCCCCCCGCGGGTTAGGGGGAAGAATTTACCCGATGCTCCCCAGCATGTCGTAAGAGGCGACTAACGGATTCTGTTTCTCCTTTTACTCTTGTTAAGTGTTTCTTGTATAGAATATAGTCAATGTTTGTACAGATTTTAGTCGAGCAGTATGTAAGAAATGGTAAGTCCTTTGTACTGGAAACTTGCATTCTCCCAGTAAGGTCATACATTGTACTACGTTGCAAGCCCCTGGAGCAATTTTTTGATTAGTGCTTTTGTGAACAAGAAACAATTAACAAGTGGCTCTATCCCATTCGTGGTTGAAAACGACGTTAAACACCAAATAAAGAAAAAGAAATAGTCCGGATCGACTATTTTTTGTCTTGCTCAATTGTTGTTGCTCTCCGGTACGTTTTTGCTTATAATGATTTGATTATATTTCGTCTGATCACAACAATTGTACCATTGTGTTTTTCGTTGTGTTTTCTTTGCAATATAGTTATTGTAAACTTAGTTTTTAATCGGTTTTTTTTCTCCTGTTTTGCGTTTGTCATTACAGCTATCTGTGATCGCTAATGGAAAATGGCACAGTATAATTATGTGTGTGGACTATTCCTTGAAGTTAGATTAGGTTGTGAAGGTTAGTGATTAAAGTAGTGAACATATCTGACTAAAATCAAAATATTTTGAAGACTTTACCTTGGGGCGGAATTTTGTTGAGAACAAAAACCCAGAGAATGAGAAAATTGTTTATGACAGGGAACTGCAAAGATCCACCAGTTATACTCCAACTTTTGTTTAGTTGTTTTGATGAAGATGTTTACTTGATTTACACATCTTTAATGATGTGTTTGCTTGTTTTTTGAATGTCGGCACATTATTTCACCTCATTATTGTGAGAATAATTCTGCTTGGTTGTTGTTGTTCTATTTAGTTATGTTGCTTCTTCTATCTGAGACAAACATGTACATGTATCGCAATGAGGAATATAAAAAGTTTGTCTCTATTTTTATTTTTATTTTATAGTTTCAAAATTGAATCACCTGGGTACATTTAAATTTAAATGTACTTAAAACCATGGCTTAATTGATTGTTGATTTGTTTGGCACAAAATGGCAGCAAATAAAGATTCCTGTTATTGCTTTGGTATTAAATTACATACACTATACCCAACTCACATATAGCAATTAACTCTAGTTCAGTGCTGGTTACGCTGTACGCGTCCCCTTGGTAACAAGGGAGACCACTCTAAAAAAGAGAGTGACCAATCCCATAAGGCCAGACCAACTACCGGTCCGACTTCCGTATGCGTGCGCATACGCCGCCATTTGTATCATTCCACTCTCAGCGATCCAAGGGTCTGGTCGCGTTTTATGTACGCTCCTGCTGTTGTCAGCTTTACACCTTGGTCTTAGGACTTCGGATGCACCCCTTGGTACCGCCTGAAGCTTTACACCTGTTCCTACGCTGTGTGGGGTGAGATCTTTCTGATTTATCGCAACTTTAGCGACGGTTGTCGCTGCTTTCGAACTTATAAATTTTTTGACTGAAAATTTTTGTGAGTTTGTTGTTGTAATGGCGGAAGCGGCACTCAAAGATAGTGCGTTGAAGAAGCCTAGTTCGAGACAGGTCTCGGCTGATGCGACTCCTTCTAGGAAATCTTCGCGAAAGTCTAGTAAGAGCGCTGGACTTGACGCGTCTTTGACTTCTGATTCGTCTTCCGCTAAGTCACCGGTTTTGGCTGACAAGCATGTTAGCCCTCCTCTGTCTAAAGTTGCCTTAGATAAAGTTAATGTTTCTGGCTTGGCCTCCGGTGTTTCGGATTCCACACCTTGCCCAGGTTTAGCTAATGCGGAGGTAGCTTCTCTGTTGTTGACACTTAGTGCGCAAGTTTCGACATTAGCGTCGGAGCTTTCCTCTACTAGGGAGGAACTTCGTTCCCTCCCGTCCGGTGTTTCGGATGTTTGTTCTCTTGCCAGGGTCGGGTCGTCTCCTTTGACTTCCTCCTCTACTTCCGCCCGGCCGTCTGCTACTGTGACTCAGGCAGACGTTCATGCTCCGCAGGATGGTGGCTCACGCTGGGTGTCTTTGCTGAACGTGCCCGCACTTGACAAAGGTATGTTGACACCGCGAGTAGCTGGGTTCTCTGGCGAAAGCGGTGTGCGTGGTCAGGAGCGAGTAGCGGGCCAACGAAAGTTGCACCGCGAAAGCTCAGATACCGCGGCTGGCCCCTCCTGCCGTGACAGGGGGTCGGTTGCGGGTCTGGGCCCTGATCAGCGAAAGGGTAAGGCTCTCGGTCCGCAACTCATAGAGAGTGCCGGCGAGGTGCTGAGTCCTCTTCCGCCCAGGGGGCAGGAAGTTGTCGGTGACGATCCTTGGTCGGAACACGGTGTGTCCGAGGGTCGGTTTCCGGACTGCTTTCAAGAGCAGGACGGGGATACTGACGAGGGTGCTCCTTCCGTTCCGGGGGACACCCAACTGAACTTGCCCTTCAAGCTCCCAGCCATGGTGGCACTGGCAGCGGAAGCGGCGTATAAGTTCTTCCCGGAAGGGGTGGTGGAAAGTAAGATGAATCTTGCCCCACCCCTTTCGGCACTGGACGATTTCCGGGGTGCGAGGGAGCAGAAGCCTCACTTCCGCTTTCGGGAATCGCCGACTATTGCTGTTGAGATGGCATCTACCCTGAAGGGTAAACGGCATGCTCCGGTCCCTCTGCTAGCTCAGCATGGTGAGGTTCCGGAGGAAGTGTTGCCTTGGGTTGTGAAAGAGGGGGATCGTCCTGCTTCCTCTTCGCACAGCTTTAGGTTGAATCCGTTTCCGGTCAACTTGATCGAATCCTTTGCTTTGCCATCTTGTGCACTTCCGGTTTCACCGGAACTGGCCAGTCTAAGAGAGGATGCTTACAGGAAGGACAAGCCTGTCCCTTGCACTGAAAGTTCTCTGTTGGCCATAGAGGAGACCGGTAGGTCTCTTCTAGAGTTGTCCTCTGTCTCTGAGTCGTTACAGAGGTCGCTCTCTCGATCTATTGCGTCCTCGCTCGATCCTTTTGAGTTTCGGTTCGACGCTTCTCCTGCTGTGGCTACTACTCTCCTGTCTACTTTGGCTAAAGTGACGAGAGAGCAGATGGCTTTGTCGGCAAGGCTTTACACCCATGCGGTGTTGTCTAGGAGGTCAGCCTTTTTGGCGGGTTCTAAGATCTCGGACAAGGCTACCATAGAGGGTCTGAAGGTCTCGCCTTTTTCGGAGGGTGCTCTGCTGGGTCAATCTTCTCTTGACGCTCTCCGGAAAGAGACCCAGGATGCGAGAGACATTGCGATTGCGCGCATCGCGCAGCACGGGTTCCAGAAGCCGCAGAGCAAGTCCAGCACGCAGACTCAGGCTGCCAGCAAGCCTCAGGCTTCCTCTTCTGGGGGTGGCAAGGCGCATAAACAGTCCTTTGCCTCTAGGGGTAGGGGCCGCGGAGCGCCCTATCAGAAGAGGGGGCAGTCTTTTGGAGGCTCTAGGGGGTCGGGGCGCAAGCCTCACCCCCAATGAAACTTCCCCGAACAGCACGTCCCGGTAGCCCCCGCGCTTGTTGTAGCGGGCGGCCCGTCCAGGGCCCTCACTTCCTGGCTACAATTAGTGGACAGCAAGTGGGTTACTGGGATCGTGCGTTCGGGGTTCCGGCTGCTCTGGTCAGAGGAGAAGGCTCCTCTGGTCAGGATAATCCCGCCCTGCAGGGCGCCAAAGGATCTAGAAGCACGAGATGCTGTTCAAAAGGAAGTGACTGCTCTGTTGCTCAAGGGAGCAATAGAGGAGGTCATAGATCTGCGGTCTCCGGGGTATTACGGGCGGCTGTTCGTAGTACCAAAAGCCTCGGGGGCTTGGAGGCCGGTCTTGGATCTTTCCTCTCTGAACAAGTTCTTACGAACAATACGGTTCACCATGGAGACGGCTACCTCTGTTCGGGAGGCGTTGCGTCCGGGGGACTGGGCGACGTCTGTAGACTTAACAGACGCGTACTTCCACATCCTCATTCACGTTTCGGACAGGAAGTGGCTACGCTTCCCCTGGGGGGTCAAAGTGTATCAGTTCAGAGCTCTGCCGTTTGGCCTGTCGCTAGCCCCTTGGGTGTTCACGATGGTTGTGCGGCAGCTGTGCGCTCTTGTAAGGAAGGACGGGGTCCGGTTAAGAGCCTATCTGGACGACTGGTTAATCCTGCACCAGCAAAAAGAACTCTGCGATCTGCACACTCAGACGGTTCTGAGTCAAGCTTCGCAGCTGGGATTCTCGATCAATCGCACAAAATCGGAACTGGTTCCATCCCAAAGTTTTGTGTATCTGGGCATGGAGTTCGATACGCGGGCCTGGTCAGTTCGCCCGTCTCAGAGACGAGTGGACAAACTCCAGGCACTGATACGCTCTCTCGACGGAGAGAATCAGGCTAGTGCTCGGGTTCTTACGTCGGTACTGGGGCAAATGGAGTCTATGGCAACTCTTATCCCGCTGGGCAGAGTGAACAAACGGCCGTTTCAGGTCGCTCTGCAGTCAAGGTGGGACCAGTCAGTCCAGGATTGGAACGTTCAGATCCCTCTTGGGGTGTGGTTTCTGGAGACCACTCGCGCGTGGCTGCTCCCGGTGCTCTTTCAGGGAGTTCCCATTGTGTGCCCTCAGCCAGAGAAGGAGCTCTTTACGGATGCTTCTCTGTCAGGGTGGGGGGCTCATCTAGACGGGCAGATGGTGTCGGGGGTGTGGGACTCAACACTAAGCTCCCTTCACATCAATCTGCTGGAGTTGGAGGCAGTCTCTCTGGCTCTGCGGGCGTTCAGGCCCTTGCTGGAGGGCAGACATGTCAGGATTCACACAGACAACACGACGGTGGCGTCGTATGTGAACAAGCAGGGGGGGACACGGTCTCCCAGTCTGTCAGACAAAGCCTGCCTCATTCTGACGTGGTGCAACTCTCATGGCATCCTTCTTTCAGCTGTTTACCTGAAGGGAAGTCTGAACGTCCTGGCGGACAGTTTGAGCAGGGGGGACAAGGTGGTTCACTCGGAGTGGACCCTCTCACACCAATCCCTGGATCGTCTCTGGTTGCAGATAGACAAGCCGGTGATCGATCTTTTCGCAACGAGGTTTTCAGCAAGGCTCCCTCTCTTTGTCTCCCCCTTCCCAGATCCTCTGGCCTGGAGGGTGAATGCCTTGGAAATCAGTTGGGCAAACCTGACAGCGTATGCGTTCCCTCCGTTTTGCCTCCTCGGAAAGGTCCTCAGAAAAGTAGACTTAGAGAAGCCAGCGCTGGTTCTGGTCGCTCCGTTTTGGCCAAGCCAGCACTGGTTTCCCGACCTACTGCGTCTAGCAGTTCGGCCTCCGATCCCTCTCGCCGTGAAAAAGGGGGACCTCGTGCAGCCTCGGTCAGGCATCCCCCACGAAAATCCGCGGCTCTTGAGCCTTCACGCCTGGATTCTATCCGAAGCGCTCTGCTTAAGGCGGGGGCCTCTGCGTCTACTGTAAAGTTCGTCCGCCACGCCCATAGAGAGTCTACAACTTCGGTATACTCGTCGCACTGGGCAGCTTGGGCTAGGTGGTGCGCGCTTAACGGGGTTAATCCCCTTGCACCAAGGTCCATGCAGGTAGCCAACCACCTTGCGTGGTTGGCAGAGCAGGGAGGTTCTCCCTCTTCCCTTAGAGTAAGGAGGTCGGCGATATCCTCAACTCTTTTACAGTTGGGGCGTAAGATCTCACTTGGCGGGGTGATCTCTAGTGTTCTGAAGGGCGCTTCCCTTACAGCCGCTCGGGTTAAATCGCACCTCCCTGCCTGGGATTTATTTTTGGTTTTACGTTTCTTAGCCTCGGGGGAGTTTGAGCCCATCCGTTCGGCTACTTTGCTTAATTTGACTCGCAAGGCCGTGTTTTTAACTTTGCTTGCTACTTCAAGGAGAGGTAGCGAAATTCATGCTTTGTCCGGTCTAGGGAAAGACATTTCCTTTGAAAAGGATGGTTCGTTGTCTCTCAAATTTATTCCCGGCTTCCTCGCTAAGAATCAGAAGCCCGGTCATGTTTCGCCTGTTTTGCATATCTTGCCGTTAAGCACGGTTTTAGCTTCTGGAGATCCAGATCTAGCTAATTGTCCCGTCCGGTCGCTCAGCCTCTACCTGTCACGAACTCGGCATATTCGCTCAGAAACCCAAAAGCTGCTCTTTATTTCCTTAAACACAGCTAGGGATAAGGATATTGCGAAGGTCACGTTGACCAAGTGGGTATCTACACTGATCAAGCAGGCTTATGCCTGGTGGGAGGCTCAGTCAGGAGAGTCTAGGGCTGTCTTGCCTCTCACCTCTGCAAGAACTCATGAGTCAAGAGCCTGGGCGGCCTCTTTGGCCGTCCTCAAGTCTGGTCGTCTGGCTGAAGTGCTAGAATCAGCATACTGGAGATGAGAGGATGTTTTTATAAACTTTTACCTCAGGGACGTCGCTTCACTGAGGCAGGATGGCAGCTCTGCGCTACCAGCGATGGTAGCCGCGGGGCAAGTCCTGCGTGGTTGAATTTTGGTAAGTACCCACCACCTATAGTAGCAATCTGCTATATGTGAGTTGGGTATAGTGTATGTAATTTAATACAAAATTTTATAAGTAAATTTTAATTTAATTAATATACTTACCCAACTCACATCGTTTAATCCCTCCCGCCTCCCCGCTGTGGTGGTATTTGGGACTAAAAAAGGGAGTGAGTTGGGCTTCGATGGAATGATACAAATGGCGGCGTATGCGCACGCATACGGAAGTCGGACCGGTAGTTGGTCTGGCCTTATGGGATTGGTCACTCTCTTTTTTAGAGTGGTCTCCCTTGTTACCAAGGGGACGCGTACAGCGTAACCAGCACTGAACTAGAGTTAATTGCTATATGTGAGTTGGGTAAGTATATTAATTAAATTAAAATTTACTTATAAAATTTTGTATCATCTACATGTAATGTCATTCGGTGGTTTGGGCACATTGATCATCACTTCGACAAGCGCTTAGAACTGTACCCACGGAATACGCGCTATATAAGCTTCATATTGATTGATTGATTGATGTCATTGCTTATATATACTGTCTGTCATCCTCATTAATGAAACAAATGAAATGTAAGTTTTTGTTTATTCAGAACATTGATGAACTGTAACTTGGGTCCAGCTTCTAATATAATGGTTCCTGCAATGTGAAACATGTCCAAATAGGAACACCTGTTGTCCATCTGTCTCTTATTTTGACCAAAACAATATTACTTGTCATCATTTTCACGAGTTTTCATTCACAAGCACCTGGGAAATAAATCTCATGTTCCCCAGGCAATAAATCGAGGTGGTGAATGGGTTTGAGCTTTCAGGTGAAACGTGGATTGTCAAAGTAAAAGCCAATCAGGCTGATTGTTTGATGTGTGGAACCATCGCGGCTTTGGATTTGTGTTTCCGAGGACAACGATTGTAAGCATTCACTCTCAAAGACCCAATCAATGTTGATAATTACCGCGGCGACTCATGGTCAATTTGCTACGTATCTCTTAAATCGCAAAATCCACAACAAAAAGTCATAAAACACTTAAAAGAAAATAAATATGCTCAACACTTACTGAACTCACAGTCAGATCGCATGCAGCTCTGTACATTTTCAGACTGGAAGAAAAGCGTCAACAAGGTAAGTGTGACGTCACATACAAGGTTGACGTGTTATCTCGAGCTACTGTGACGATGCTTTGTGGCCCGGAGTTGGATTCTAAAAATTCGTCTCCCTGTGGGTTATTGTGCATTTTGTTGCACAACCAAAATGATGACAAAAACGATGTTTGGTGGCTTGTCGTCAGACCAGCATTTTGTTGTTGGTCCTCGGGGAGCATATCGCCTTTTGTCTCATATTTATCAACCGCGGTCTTCGGCCTTGGTCGATAAAGATGAAACAAAAGACGATATGGTCCCCTTGGACCAACAAAAAAGCTGGTCTGTCAACAAGCCACCAAACATCTTATATTGTCGTAAAATACCATCTGCAATGTACAGTCGAACTCGCTTAAGACGAATCACTGGGGATCGGGAAATAAGTTCGTCTTAACCGAATTTCGCATTAAGAGAATTGATTGATTTTTTTTACTGTCACAATTTTAGAAGTAAAATTTAAAAAGTCGTGTAAAAGCATGTACATGCACATTCTGATCAATCTCCGATTTCATGGTGTCCACCAGTTCTGGTGCATGTACTACCCTGGCCAAGTTTCCTCTCAAGACATCAAAGAGACCGCCCCATAGGTTAAACTCCCCATAGGTTAAACTCGGTCACTGACCCAGGTGCAGGAAGTGTTTCCTCTCTCATATGAAAGGGGAACCACCTCTCATAGGTAAAACTGGGTCAATGACCCCTGGGAAGAAGGTCAGTGTCTATAAAGAAGGCCACCCAACCATCACAATGGACCTGCCTTTGATATCCCTCACAGCAGATCCTTGTAGCCTTGTGACTTTTAGAGACAAAGCGGCTCTGGGGCGGTGTTTGTTAAAAGAGGGGTTCGTTATGCAAATGATATGATATGTCGATCTCGGGACAGTTTAAACATTTCGTCATAAGCGTGAGTAAATTACAGACATTATGCATGCTTGGGAATCCAAAAAGTGCTCGTTATAAGCATAAATTCGTTACAAAGAATTCGTTTCCAGCATTTTTTTTAAGCATGAAGAAAGAGGTATTCAGTTGGGAACTTAAAACTAATACGTTATAAGTCAAAATTCGTAACTAGCGTGTTCGTTTTAGGTGGGTTCGACTGTATAAGGACCACATTTGGTTGGTTGCAGTGTTTTCTTTGCTTCACAGGTACCGCTGTATGTTGTCGTTTTTTATTTTATTTTCAATTTTTTTTGTTTGTTTGTTAGCTTTTTGGTATATTTGTTGTGGACAATTAAAGTGTTTCGGTGGAATTGTACATGTATACCTGTTAATCAGTATGTCTGAGGATGTTACAGGCTGTGAATAATGACCATATATGAATTACACAAAGCTTGCCAAAAACCTGGGTTGATCTCTATAATGTACAGTGCAGTTTGCACCAATTTTTCTACACTCTATCAGGACTGCAAGTATTACGATTTTTAATTACAGTGTATCAGCTTCCTCCCCCGGGTTAGGGGGAAGAATTTACCCGATGCTCCCCAGCATGTCGTAAGAGGCGACTAACGGATTCTGTTTCTCTTTTTACCCTTGTTAAGTGTTTCTTGTATAGAATATAGTCAATTTTTGTAAAGAATTTAGTCAAGCAGTATGTAAGAAATTAAGTCCTTTGTACTGGAAACTTGCATTCTCCCAGTAAGGTCATATATTGTACTACATTGCAAGCCCCTGGAGCAAATTTTTGATTCGTGCTTTTGTGAACAAGAAACAATTGACAAGTGGCTCTATCCCATCTCCCCCCTTTCCCCGTCGCGATGTAACCTTCGTGGTTGAAAACGACGTTAAACACCAAATAAAGAAAATAAAGAAAAAGTGTATCAGCTTTCTACGTTTAGACGTGGGAATATTATAGCTTTATGTATCGATTGGAGATTGGATTTCCCTTCTTTGAGTCATGTGACGTCAGAGGCCGACAAAACTTTATAATTTGGCTTTTCAGGTTGACCGAAACTTTAAAGGAACTAAAAAAACAAAACGTCATGTGTTTGATTGCATGTGTGTGTGCTGTTCAATGTCAAAACAACAACAAAGTGAGTACATGACGTGTGTTTTGTAGTTCCTTTGAAGTTTCGGTCAACCTGAAACGCCCAAATATGAAGCTTATGTGTTTGATTGTATGTGGATTGCATGCATGTGTGTGTGTGCTCGTTCAATCGTCAAAACAACAACAAAGTCATAAGTACCTGAAAGGAATTCGATCGATACATAAATGTTATTTGCGTGTTTGACCAAAATATGACATTTTTACACAGATCTCGACAGTCATTGTTCACCTCGACCGCTAGCGCGGTCTCGGAGAACAATGACTGTCTCGATCTGTGTAAAATGTCATATTTTGGTCAAACACGCAAATAACGTATAAAGTCACCCTTTTCATGTATACTGCTCTGGGAAAAAAATATGGATGGAGATCTAGAAATGTCTAGATCTTTTAAAGGGTGTTGGAAATGTTCATTTGAGTGATTAAGAGATGACGATTAATGATTATATAGCATCTTAAAGTTTGCTTCTTTTGCTGACCCTTGTTTGTTAGCAGAGAGATATCGCTATTTTTTGGCGAGTAAGCTTAAGAAATTAGTGTTTCTCACCAGAAAGATTTGGCGAGACAAGAGGGGTTTGTGTGCGAGAAAAACAGTGCAGCTGCACATGAAGCTCAAAATGGCTTTGGCTGTTCTGACCAGTGACTCTTTAAGTGTCTGAAACCAATTCATTTTGATTCATGTCTGGCAAGCACAAACTCTCGACTTGGTTCTTTTTCCCGCAGTGGGGCACTGCGGTTATGAAATTAAAGGCCCCTCCTGTTCTTGGAACCGCAGGAGCTTTCTAGTTTGCTGTTAGGTAGATTTTTGGTTCCTCTTTCCTGTCATGCTCTCTTTTTCTTCATGAATTCTTTTCTTTTTTCTGCCTTCTTGCTCATTCACCTGTATTTTTTCCAAAAATCTCTTCTCTTGCCGCTTGTCTCGCGATTCATGTCTAGTTTAATCTGTTAGTGTTCTGATGTAAGTCCAGCAGTAGATAGGTTAAGCCTATTTTAACATACTGGAAACTGGTAATCTTCCAGTAGGTATTAATTTAGTTTTACTAAAGCCTGCTGGGACACAAGTAATGGGTTAGTGCATTTGTAAACAGGAATCGCTTGACAAGTGGCCCCCTTCATCCCCCTTTCCTCGTCCTGATATGGCTCTGCGTAGTCGGCTGGACGTTAAGCAACAAATAAACTAAACTAAACTTGGTTCTTTTCCAGTGATTGGCTAGCTTGCTTGCTTTTCTTGCCTTAGAGAAATTAACAGACGTCAAGCAGTATGTAAGAAATGTTAAGTCCTTTGTACTGGAAACTTGCATTCTGCCAGTAAGGTCATATATTGTACTACGTTGCAAGCCCCTGGAGCAATTTTTTGATTAGTGCTTTTGTGAACAAGAAACAATTAACAAGTGGCTCTATCCCATCTCCCCCCTTTCCCCGTCGTGATATAACCTTGAACGGTTAAAAACGACGTTAAACACCAAATAAAGAAAGAAATTAACGGACATCTGATAAGGGATTTGTTGTGTGTATTACCCACGTAAAAAGCATCTTTAATCAAATATGTACATCACTGGAGGGTACAATAATAGCCTATATGGTAGTGCTTAGAATGTCCACCTTCCATATTGTGGTTGCCAAGTTGGATATGGGTGAAGATTTTTCCCGATCTATTAGTACCTGCACCTGTCAACTTATGGCCAGACTTGCTTAACTCATTGTCAGTCCCAGGTATGGATATATCCATACCCACTCATATGGCTCTATCTGTCCAGGTACGGATATATCCGCTCAGACGGTTAGCTTCAGTTGCTTCTTGTAACGTCGATGTAACGCCTGCATTCCAGCGTGTTGATACACAGTAGCTACACAGTTACTACAATTCTGGGTGACCAGTGCTGCAGCACAGCTGGTCTTGGGAAAAAGTAAAACTTGGTCAACATAGGTGGGGTGGAAAGTGTTAACTCCCCTATCCTCCTTCGTGTGTACACAAAAGCACAAGACCATAAGTATGCAAGACCCTGTCATTCAAGTCAGAGTTTGGTGGGTTACAGAAAATTGAAAATACCCAGCATGCATCCCCAGAAAATGGAGTATGACGGCTAAATGGCCGGGGAAAATCGGCCATGCATGTACAAGCCCATTCATACCCACCGGTGTGCATGGGAGTTGAAGCCCAGGAACGCAAAAGAAAAAGAAAAATTACATCACCGCTGTCTCCAAAGGAAAACAACAAATTGTTGAGGTGTAATCAGAATGCTTTATGAAACTTGAGTGCCACATTTTTGTATTGGAAAAAAAAAAGTGTTTTGGTTTTTGTTGTCATTTTATCCGTCACAAACTAACCATGACTTTGTTCACCAACTTATTCTTCTACACGTTTACCATGTTGTTGGCATTGGAAATATATACATGTATACGAAAAAAATGTTTTCCATTTATTTGCCTGTTCCAAGGCTCAGGGAACGAATGACTGTGTATACATACAGCTCATATTGAGCCAATATTAATACTACATGTACCTCAGTCTAGACTTCTGAGATTGACATTTTTGCAAACTCACTTGACATATGACTTCTTTCACTCATGTTGATTTTCACTCTGGAGAGATCTGTGTATCCTATCAGATTTGCTGCTTGAGTCCCCTCAAAACCTCCACACACCACCCACTTCCTCACTCACTCACATACACACACACACACACACACACACACACACACACACACATACACACACACACACACACACACACACACACACACACACACACACACACACACACACACACACACTCACACACAAACAAACAGTCATGCTGGACTGGGTGGCTGAGTGGTAACGCACTTGTGCTCGGAAGCGAGAGGTTGCGAGTTTGACTCTGGGTCAGGGCGTTAGCAATTTTCTCCCCCCTTTCCTAACCTAGGTGGTGGGTTCAAGTGCTAGTCTTTCGGATGAGACAAAAAACCGAGGTCCCTTCGTGTACACTACATTGGGGTGTGCACGTTAAAGATCCCACGATTGACAAAAGGGTCTTTCCTGGCAAAATTGTATAGGCATAGATAAAAAAATGTCCACCAAAATACCCGTGTGACTTGGAATAATAGGCCGTGAAAAGTAGGATATGCGCCGAAATGGCTGCGATCTGCTGGTCGATGTGAATGCGTGATGTATTGTGTAAAAAATTCCATCTCACACGGCATAAATAGATCCCTGCGCCTTGAGTCCGAGTCTGGAGATACGCGCGCGATATAAGACTTCATATAACATGCAAAAACATGGCCCGCACACACACACACACACTCGCACTCACTAACTCACACACACACACCCTCCCCAATCCTATTCTTCCCACTACTCAATGTTGCATGGGCAATTTTGTTCTGTAATATCTACTTTATGTGCACTGAGTGTAATATCTCCCTCTGCATGCATATTCTCAGCTGTTCTTTGATTTGCTGTAAAGGTAACGGTGTAAGGTATTCCAGTTTATATCTCAGCGAGTTGAAGTGGGGGCATTGGGAGAAAAGAGAAGTTTTGAGTGCACTTTTCATGCGTGGATCATAATACAGTGGAACCCCCCTTTTAATACCTCCAAAAATCTGAGAACATCAGGTCTGAAAAAGGAGGAAGTCTTAAAATGGGGGGTCTTAAAAGGGGGGCTGAGAAATTCAAGTTTTACACCCTCACGGCAAAGCCATTAGGGGCATGTTCCTGGGTTTTAACCCGACTTTAGATGAGATACACAAGTGTATGCGTGTTTAGGTGGTATCAGCCATCTGCACTTATGGCAGAATGACCGAGGTCTTTAACGTGCCACTGTGGTGACACGGGGGTGGGAGATGGATACCATCTCTGGGTCTGCACATAAAGTTGACCTGTGTCCGTCCCGGCCCGGATTCGAACCAGCGACCTTTCGATCACAAGTCCAGTGCTCTACCACCTGAGCTACCTGGGTCCCCAAAAGGGGGGTTCCACTGTACGGCATTTTTATTGAAGGCGCTCACAGACAGATTCGCATAACTCTTTCGATTGTCCCCCCTTGTCAGGAGGCGGGGATGTAGCTCAGTCGGTAGCGCGCTGGATTTGTTGGCCGCTGTCAGCGTGAGTTCGTCCCCACGTTCGGCGAGAGATTTATTTCTCAGAGTCAACTTTGTGTGCAGACTCTCCTCGGTGTCCGAACACCCCCGTGTGTACACGCAAGCACAAGACCAAGTGCGCACGGAAAAGATCCTGTAATCCATGTCAGAGTTCGGTGGGTTATAGAAACACGAAAATACCCAGCATGCTTCCTTCGAAAGCGGTGTATGGCTGCCTAAATGGCGGGAGTTTCAGCCCATGAACGAACAAACAAACAAACAAACCCCTTGTCAGACATGCTCTGAATTGACTTGATTATTGCTTTATTAGCCTTCAATCGATCACGCTTTGGACTACGCAGTCCAGATGAAGACTGTCTTTATCTTCTTTTCTTTTAACAGTTATTTTTTTATTTTAAAGATCAATGACTGTATGTATGTCTCTGATGACAGTCAGTATAAGAGTTGTTTGATTGTGAGCCCTAAATCACTTACATTTTTTTGACAAGAGAAAGTTTGATCATAAGTAATGCTGTGAGCATTCTGTTGCTTTATAACTGTGATAATTGATGTGTATTAATTATGAATATGTGATATATATTATCTGATTTGCATGAATTAAGTTCTCTCTCTCTTTCTTGTCTCAACTCTCTCATCTCTTTGTCAACATTTTCTTCAGCGTCTTGCCTGTTGTGGGGTGTTTGGCTTCCTCTAAACCGTTTCACAGTGTTTCGCCTGTCCGACTGAACAATGTCTCCATTTTTTCTGCAAGCTTACTTGACAGCATTCAGAAAATTCCGTTATAATTAGGTCACACAACACGCTTTTGAGCTATGGGTTGAAAACTCTGCAGGTAACATTTTTTTTATTTTTTATTGTACTGTATTGCATTTTGGACTTTATTGTCTTCTCCTAACAATTTGTACATTTGGATGATTGATTTGTAACACAAAATTCAGAACTGCTTCACAGCTCTAAGGCGGGTAGTCAGTCACCATCAAGGCATACAAGTGCTTCAAATCATTATCTGATTTTGTGCCTTGTGTTGCTTATTTGGTAATACAATCACAACCACAGCATTTAGAGTGTCAATAATAATTTCAATTTATGGAAAATTAATATACATTGCTTCTGGTTTTGCAGCATAAAAATTACTTTTGATCGTTTGCTTTCAGCTACATGTACTAAAAACCTTCTGTTTGCTCAGAATATTGTTGTTCTTCAAAATAATAGTTTTATCTAGTTTCTGGGGGATGGAGAGGAGCAGAAATATGAAACACTATCTGTTAATAAACATTGTCAGCATGGGTGTTGTGTGTCAATTGTCAGAAAAAATGCCTTCAAATAAAGCAGGCCTTGAATCACGGCACGTTACTTGCATTTTGATTTTGCATTTTTCACAGTGTGATTGCGTGTTAGTGCAATATAGGTGTTGATCAGTTTTGTTAAAAACGAGAAATTCAAAAAGTTCAATAGACAGTGTTCGGAAAAATAACTCAGTCTAGTCGGTACTGCGAAAAAGTTGCGCCCCATCAAAATTGAGCAAACAAGGTCGAGTCACTTGAAGAGTGCGAAAGTTTTATTGTAATTTGCCCCCCATTGTTTAATTAAGGGACACAACTCTTTAACAGCCCTGACAGGTTTTTTCCTTGGACATTTTCTATTGACACATTTGCATAGCACAAGTATTATCAAAAGTATTACACACACACACACACACACACACACAAACACACACACGCAGAACTTTCCACACACACCGATTCTTTCCAAACAACACAAGTTACAAACTTCAGTTTATTTGCGTAAAGTATCGGTTTGCAGCATTTTTCATAAAAGCCCCAATCAGTTCAACATTTTTTTGGTCACAAGTTGCTTTGTGAGGCTAGGCAGGGGGAGGGGGGTGGTGGGTGCAGCTCAGAACGTCATGTGGTAAGTCAACGTTTCAACACGGCGTCAACAAGTTTTTGGGGCATCATTTCTTTAAAACAAGTAAAGAGGAGCAAAGCATTCAGCAATATTATGTGAGTCTGTACGAAATTGTCCTTTCAACACATTTTGTAATCGCAATACATCAGAACTCTTGTGAGTTTAATAGACATTATGACCATACTGGCTCTTATTTTCCAGTACAGAGAAGGAAATGCAAAAATGAGATTATTGTCCTGGACATACCATTAAAAACAGCCAAGCATTTTTCATTTTGGCATAGTCTCACATTCACATATTCATTGTCAAAAAAGAACAGGAAAAAAAAAGCCTTTCACAAAACTCTTACAGTAATACTAGCTGTGATCAAACTTGAACACAGTATACACATTGTAGTATGCAGTAATCATGGTTATAAGCATTTGACATGGTTTTCCTATAATTCGGAACCCTTATGGAAGAAAACATTGAAGTGGTATATCAATATGAGATGCTTGGATGGGATTAAGCATGCTTTTGTTTTGACTTCGGAGGCAGATTCATGAATGATGCACAACATTTAGCCCTATCTTGACAGAGCTTTTATTATCATGCAATTATGTTCAGTTATTCAGCAGAGCCTTGAAATGTCACCAAGATGTACTATTTAAGTCTTCATTCAAATGAACACAATCCCAAATGCAAGTCAGTCTGTGCTGTTAATCAACCATAACTTGTCAGGCTCTTTAGAGATTCAGTTGACCATTTCTCTATATAATGGTAAAGATCAGGCTTGAGATTGTACCTACAGAAACTGATCAACTACAATTGACCCCCCTTTTAAGACCCCCTTATTTTACCCCTAGGCTGGTTGTCGCGACATATGTCGCGCTACTTTACGTATAATGTCTCCTAGTTGTCACAACATAATGTCGCGCTACGGGCTCAGTCTGTTTGGTCGGTTCCGATTACCTCCCATGGATGCGAAAACCTATATGACCTTTTTCTTATTTTTCTCTCTGTTAATTCACCAGTGGCTATATAACATGTGTTACAGAATTGCACCAGTGCGGGCGGGGATGTAGCTCAGTCGGTAGCGCGCTGGATTTGTATTCAGTTGGCCGCTGTCAGCGTGAGTTCGTCCCCACGTTCGGCGAGAGATTTATTTCTCAGAGTCAACTTTGTGTGCAGACTCTCCTCGGTGTCCGAACACCCCCCGTGTGTACACGCAAGCACAAGACCAAGTGCGCACGAAAAAGATCCTGTAATCCATGTCAGAGTTCGGTGGGTTATAGAAACACGAAAATACCCAGCATGCTTCCTCCGAAAGCGGCGTATGCTGCCTGAATGGCGGGGTAAAAACGGTCATACACGTAAAATTCCACTCGTGCAAAACACGAGTGTACATGGGAGTTTCAGCCCCGCAGAAGAAGAAGAAGAAGCACCAGTGTAAGGGTTAAGACTTCTACCCTTTCAAGACTCCGTTTTCTCAGACTTTTTTTATAACCTCTGTAAATGTATCTCCATTTTAAAGGACTAAACCGAATTTTTCAGATTGTTGGAGATCTTAATAGAGAGGTTCAACTGTATCTTACAAGCTGTCATAGTCCGTACAAATCACAACTGTATCTTACAAGCTGTCACAGTCCGTACAAATCACAACTGTATCTTACAAGCTGTCACAGTCCGTACAAATCACAACTGTATCTTACAAGCTGTCATAGTCCATACAAATCACAACTGTATCTTACAAGCTGTCATAGTCCGTACAAATCACAACTGTATCTTACAAGCTGTCATAGTCCGTACAAATCACAACTGTATCTTACAAGCTGTCATAGTCCGTACAAATCACAACTGTATCCTACAAGCTGTCATAGTCCGTGCAAATCACAACTGTATCTTACAAGCTGTCATAGTCCATACAAATCACAACTGTATCTTACAAGCTGTCACAGTCCATACAAATCACAACTGTATCTTACAAGCTGTCATAGTCCGTACAAATCACAACTGTATCTTACAAGCTGTCACAGTCCGTACAAATCACAACTGTATCTTACAAGCTGTCATAGTCCGGACAAATCACAACTGTATCTTACAAGCTGTCACAGTCCGTACAAATCACAACTGTATCTTACAAGCTGTCACAGTCCGTACAAATCACAACTGTATCTTACAAGCTGTCATAGTCCATACAAATCACAACTGAAAAGTAATCTCCTCTCTGATCATCTTTATTCTGAACTGTCTAAAAAATTGTCATCATTCACAAGCATACATAAAATGGTAATTGCTTTCACAGAATGGCCTTTTCACATCCACACATTGGCAGGCTCAGGGTATTATAAAAAGCAGCTCAAAACCATTACACGACCAACTGTCTTCATAATGCCACTGCTTCTCATACAAAAACGATTTCTCATTTTCCATGTCCACATTTTTCAGGCTGACATGTTTAGGGAAATACGTAAACCGTCAAGAATGTCTAAACAAGCATACAAGCATATAAGTCATAATCATCATCACTGAAACTTCAAGAGCAAGTTTTCATTAGAACGCCTGTGTTTTCTGCTGAACATCTGAAACCATAAACATGCAGGCATACTTCGCGAACAGACCCTCCTCGAACACACGCAACTCTGCCCTCATGACATTAGATTCTGGATTTTATGCACTCAAAGAGTTTTCACATTCCTGCACAATCTGTGAAAATTTTTCAGTCTCAGACATGTAGGATTCAGAAGCAAGAACCGCAATAATAAATTAAAAATACAGAGATTGTTTTCACACACGTCCGACGAATAAAAAGCAAAATTTGCGAACAGATGTCACAGTAAAAAAAATGTCAAACTTTGAATTATTCTGACCACATGACTGAAATTTGGACACACAAAAAATCCTTCCGTTCCTCAAAGCAAACACAATCTGTCAATCATCTTTGGTACATTCACGCTGATTGAACAAAACTCAGTCGCACACAGAGAAAAAAAATTGGACCACACACTCGGAAAAGCCACCCCCCTCCCCCTCACCTAAGTTGTTTGATCAGCAATTTAAAAGAAGCAGTCACTCAAAACACAAGGAGTAAAGCTGGTAATGGAAGATCAGGCATGAATTAGGCGGGAACCAAAGTATTATCAATATCATGCACATTGCATATCAAAGTGTACTAAAGTCAAGATTTGCCACAGTCACACACACATACTAAATACGTCCGTCGTTAACATTCGCCACATTCACACGCACACAAAATTGTCCGACGCTGAGATCTGCCCCATTCACAAGCACACAAATACTTGTCCAACACTCAGATTTTGCCACATTCACAAAATACTTGTCCGACACTGAGATTTGCCATGTTAACACACATACAAAATACTTGTCCAACAGTGAGATTTTCCACATCCACACACATACAAAACATTTCCGACACTAAATCATCATGACACAAACCTTATATAACACTCACAGCACACCATAAGTTTGAGAATGCTTGAAACTTACATGCACATAATTCAACCAAGAATGCATCCACTCACGCCTTAGGTACACTGTTTGACAAATGTGAACCTGAAGCATGTCCTAAACAAAAACAAAATAATAGAAAAACATTTCAAGAAAATAAATACATGTACATAAAAGTGGTTGGGATGGGGGGGGGGGGGGGAGGGGGGTGTATTTGGACACATTTGACTCCCACCCCCACCCCTTAAGCTCAACAGGTCTTGCAATATCACTCGGATAGCAGGGGCTTGTCTCAATTATCAGCACAACCGCATACATTCACAGAACTCATCACAATAAGCATTATAATCTGTATTAAACTGCCATAAGCTTCTCAAACAGACGCATTGTTTTGTTCATCCATAAAATTCACCCCCAAAGCATTAAACAAGACACAAAAGAAAAATAATCTGTGACAAAAGGGACCTGGAGGGCCTTCGGAGTTAATAAAAGAAAAAACAAGAAGGGCAAAGCCCATACGACTCACATGCTTTACACATTTTTCCTACCAAAATACATGTGACCTTGACCCAAGGTCAAGGTCATCCAAGGTCATGCAACACAAAGCTGTTAATTCAAGACATAGGAAGTACAATGGTGCTTATTGGCTCTTTCTACCATGAGATATGGTCACTTTTAGTGGTTCACTACCTTATTTTGGTCACATTTCATAAGGGTCAAAGTGACCTTGACCTTGATCATATGTGACCGAATGTGTCTCATGATGAAAGCATAACATGTGCCCCACATAATTTTTAAGTTTGAAACAGTTATCTTCCATAGTTCAGGGTCAAGGTCACTTCAAAATATGTATACAATCCAACTTTGAAGAGCTCCTGTGACCTTGACCTTGAAGCAAGGTAAACCAAACTGGTATCAAAAGATGGGGCTTACTTTGCCCTATATATCATATATAGGTGAGGTATTGAATCTCAAAAACTTCAGAGAAAATGGGAAAAATATGAAAAATAGCTGTTTTTTAGGCAACATTTATGGCCCCTGCGACCTTGACCTTGAAGCTAGGTCAAGATGCTATGTATGTTTTTTGGGGCCTTGTCATCATACACCATCTTGCCAAATTTGGTACTGATAGACTGAATAGTGTCCAAGAAATATCCAACGTTAAAGTTTTCCGGACGGACGGACGGACGTCCGGACGGACGGACGGACGGACGGACGGACGGACGGACGACTCGGGTGAGTACATAGACTCACTTTTGCTTCGCATGTGAGTCAAAAAAAAGAATTACGCATACTGACGAGGGTTGTATCACAAGAATCAGCAAGTGCAAGACATAGACAGAAACATAAGTATACTGCAAACAATGCAGAAATATCACTATACTGTAGAAAAGACAGACAAATCATTCTACCGCAGACCAGACATTTAGACACAAACATAATTATACTGCAAAGAAAACAAGACACAAACATAATTATACTGCAAAGAAGACATTCAAGACACAAACATAATTATACTGCGAAGAAGACATTCAAGACACAAACATAATTATACTGCGAAGAAGACATTCAAGACACAAACATAATTATACTGCGAAGAAGACATTCAAGACACAAACATAATTATACTGCGAAGAAGACATTCAAGACACAAACATAATTATACTGCGAAGAAGACAAGACACAAACATAATTATACTGCGAAGAAGACATTCAAGACACAAACATAATTATACTGCAAAGAAGACAAGACACAAACATAATTATACTGCAAAGAAGACAGGACACAAACATAATTATACTGCAAAGAAGACAGGACACAAACATAATTATACTGCGAAGAAGACATTCAGGACACAAACATAATTATACTGCAAAGAAGACAAGACACAAACATAATTATACTGGAGACATGCATGGATAGCAGTCAACGGCTTCAGATTCTCAAACGGCAGCGGTGAGGTACAGTTTGGTGATGTAAAATACAACAACAATAAAACAAAAACAAAAAGACAGCTGAAGTTTCAAAATCATGCATAAAAAGGTGAACTTATCAAACGTAGCATCGCTGACAAATTGTTACCACCACTTGGGGAAAGTTTTGTTTTGTCAATGAGTAAACTTTCCACTTTTTTAAATAATTTTTTAATTTTTTTTAAATTTTTATTTTAAAAAAATTTTTTTAACAACTTTTCACATATTAACCATTCATTTTTTCCTCTTTTTTATGTAATGAAAAGTACCTTTTGCAGCATTTACAAGAAACTTCATACCCCTGTCAAAAATCATCTAAACACAAAATCAAATACTATTCACCCCTTCAAAACATCTTCAAATCTTGTTTTAAGTCACACAGTTCTTTGTTCTCAAAGAAAAACAAAGCTTGGAACACCTTCAGGTAACCGAGATAAAGCTGTCGTTACCCCCAATTGAAAAAGATCTCTTCAGCAGAAACAAATAATGACTTCAACGTGCAACGACTCACAATTAATTGTAAAAAATCCGTAAAGGGGTATTGCCCTGCACATGAATGAGTATTAGTTGTACTAGTTTAATACAAACACAACTTAATTTGTCCCACCTACCAAGATGTAAAGTTCACATTACTTAAAGTCAAGTATAATTGGTGAAATGATGAAGGCCAAAACATATTATTCCAGAGTCATGTATTTCCTACATAAGATTTGTGCAAAATTATGCATACAAATTAAAACTCCCTTCGTTTCGCCAACCATGTCTTTGATGCTTCCTCATTAACATACTTATCAGTGTATGAAGTTTTTGCACTGAAGCTTGCTCTACAATCAGACTTGTATTAAAAAACGAGGCAAGATTAGGCCAACAGACAAATCCTTATCTATTTGTGACTACATGTGTTATAAAAGTCTCACCAAAGTTAATTATCCTTACAGATTCTGCTGAAAAACAAGGGAAAAACATTAAAAAGCAAAGGCGGAATACGGAAAAATCTAGCAAGTAAGACTAGTTGAACAAAAGAGGCACTGTAAACACTAGATCTTGATGCTAAGACTATGAGCTGTATAAAAACAAGGCCGATGAACAAAAAATTGTATAGATAAAAACAACGCAGAGACGTAAAATCAAATTGAAATGAGGTTAAACCAGAACAACACCAACTGAACAGATGAGGTTTATCAAGTACTGTACGCTTTCTTGTGAGCTGTTCAAAATACTGCTCCGAAAGAAAAAGAGAAATGGATGTAAGGCCAAAAAGAAAAATATGTCTGTTTCCGGTAACATCGCCAAAAAAAATAGGGTCAGTCGGTCGGGTTTTTTTTTTGTTTTTTTTTTAAATTAAAAAAATTTCTTACGTTTTGACGTCTTTTTTTTTTTTAAACGCTTCCTTAGTTTACTTACAATTATTTAGCACATGTTTTTGACCTAGATATATTGAAACTAAATAAAGTATACTTGACTTCATTTTTTATTTTTTTTGGTGCGAAAAGCGAAAAAGAAACTTTAGGGTCGGCGTTTAAAAATAGGGTCGGTCGGGTTACCGGAAACAGACATATTTTTTTCTTTTTGGCCTAACAGAACAGTGCAACTAATATCAGACATTGAACCCAAGACATGGTAAAACGCAGACAAGTTTGACACTTGAAGTAAACAGGATGGAAATCACAACTCATTCAAAATGAAAATTAAAACTCGCCCAACAAAAAGCCCAGGATCATTCTTCTCCACAATGTAATTGGTAAATAAATACTGCGCAAAGCCCCAGGAAATTGTTGAGCCGTATCCTCTACATACATTCAATGGAAACGTAACTAGTAACAGATACAAGAAACATAGCCCAGAACAAACAAAATAGGCCCAGCATAAAACAAAACATCAGAACCTTGTTTTTTTAAATAAAGGCAAACCCTACATCAAACATTACTTTAGTACGTAAACACAACTCAGCAGCCTTGCATAACCATGGACAAACTGCCTACATGTACTTCGCTCTGGCCTTTCCTTGCGTAAACAACCTCTGCAGCTTGCCACTTAAACACAACCTATGCTGAGCAGACTTTACAACCAAGTTTAAAAAGAAAACATTTCATTCTCGTCTAGTTAATTTTTTGCATTCGTAACCTCTGTAAATGTACCTCTGTTTTAAGACTCCCTCTTTTTTAAGACTTTCTTTCTTTATTTGGTGTTTAACGTCGTTTTCAACCATTCAAGGTTATATCGCGACGGGGGAAGGGGGGAGATGGGATAGGGGAAAGGGGGGAGATGGGATAGAGCCACTTGTTAATTGTTTCTTGTTCACAAAAGCACTAATCAAAAAATTGCTCCAGGGGCTTGCAACGTAGTACAATATATGACCTTACTGGGAGAATGCAAGTTTCCAGTACAAAGGACGTAACATTTCTTACATACTGCTTGACTAAAATCTTTACAAACATTGACTATATTCTATACAAGAAACACTTAACAAGGGTAAAAGGAGAAACAGAACCTGTTAGTCGCCTCTTACGACATGCTGGTTAGCATCGGGTAAATTCTTTCTCGTCCCAACCAATATGGGACTCCCCCTAACCCGCGTTGTTTTTTTTTAAGACTGATTTTCTGACATTTGCAAAAGAGGTACTCACTCATTCTTTTACATAATGACCCTGCCACACTGTGAGTGTTACTTAAATCGCTAAACAAGAAATGCCCAATAGAAATCACAGTCATTATCATTTATATTATATGAATCCAATCTTCTTCAGTCTGTCTACTGCACTGATTATTACCCACACTTCACAACTCATGCATGCGTTATATGTCGTTGTATTACTGTAGAGAGAAGGATGGTTAGTTACTGCCCTTTGATCTATCAATAATCAGATGAATAGTAACTCAGGACTCTGTTATAACCACAGGCATTGATGGTACAATAACAACCTTGCTACCTGCTTGTAAAACTCGATTCAACATGAGCACTGAGCTACCAAGCACACGTACAAAACAAACAGGCATAAACCTCAGCGCAAACTGAAACAGAAACCAGGTATGATTCTTGCTGTCTCCGCAATGCAAAAAGATTGGCCTCCTCACTGAACTGGAAATGACACTATCACTGTCAGCAATATGGTTTAAATACACAGGTCGTTTATGCCATCTGTCAACTTGTAAATGTAATGAGCTGGTCAGCAGGAAGATGAACATCGAAAGCTCTTCGTGGAAGGTCACACTGACACAACACAAATCAAACAGTTAAGAACATTGTTTTCCATAATTTTAAGATCAGCACAGACTGTGATGGGAATCAAACAGAAACTTGTTTACAAGAGAAGGAATATCTATGAATGTCTTAAAGATCTCTCCTAGTCCTAGCAAACAAACAAAGAAGAGAGAGAGAAACAAAGAGTACACCTGACTGAAACCCAGTGTACATACTACATTTACGATATTGTCTTTAAGTTTAACGTTAATTTGAATTTCCAATTTCTCTGAAGTTTAAAAATTCTAAGCAGCAAAAGCTACTTCAAGGCCACAACGTCTCTCAGAACAAGAAAACATCTTCAGTTAATGATAAAGATTGAAAAGGTGCTAAACTGTCCAGCCTATAAAAACACACAATTGAAAACAAAACCCCAACTTCCCGCGATAACAGAGAAGTGGATCAAACGAACACAAAACCAGGGGTGGGACTCTCTTGTGATGAAAAAAAAGGAAATCCCTTTATTCTAGGGGGGTTTGAAAAAAATTGTAAACGGTACATTAGAATCTGTACAATCTGGTGCATTCTGAGACTAAAATTCAACTCGTTTGGATTAGGTAAAAAATACATTCTCCTTAACCCCCTTTCAAATCACGTATAAAAAAGTCCCACCCCTGCAAAACAGATGCGTACACATGGTTTTCAGTGGTAGGTAATTCACGTCACATGTGATTGTGAGACTTGCAGCAGGAGGAGAACAAATAAATCAACCGTCAAACCAAAGAGCATACCCGTAATGAGACGAGCATGGATGTGAATCATCCAAGCGACACATACTTTCAACACCTAAGACATTTAAAAATACTTTGTGCAAAGCCAAAAGCCTATCTTTTACTCATGGGGAAAAAAAAGCAAACCGAATTAAACTGCAGTCATAACACACACGCACAGATGTATCAAACTTCAAACAGAGACGAGGGAATACACAAAGGCCATTTAACTTAGAAGTATTACTATTAGTAAGCTTTTGTAATGGAGAAACATACTTTACCGTTAGGCCAAAAAAAAAAATAGGTGTGGTTACGGTAACATAGCCAAAAAAAATAGGGTAGGTAGGTAGGCAATCACTTTTTTTTTTGTTAACTTTTTTTTCTAATGTGTACAAATTAAACCTACTTGACAGGGAAATAAGTGTGAGACACGGGCGCTTTCGCTTTCATTGCGTTTTTTGCACTCGTTTTTTTGTGTTTTTTTGACAAATGTAATAAAAAGTTATAGGATCGGCCCCTAAAAATAGGGTAGGTCGGGTTACCGTAACCACACCTATTTTTTTTTTAGGCCTTAGTATGTAAACAATTTCAGCACAAATTGCAGTCAAAAGAGCAAGTCTGATGGGGTCAAAAACCAACAAAGACAAAACAAAAAGACTGCATTACATACGTGCATAAATCTCAACTCGGCCCTTTCAAAGTTAAGTACTCTTATCATTCATTCGATCTGAACATGACCCAAGCTATTGAATAGTTTGTCTGTTTTTCATTTTGCCACAGCTTAACTACAGATTCTCCCAAGCTGTATCCCAAAAATCTTCTGCTCCTCACCAATAGTTTTTAACCTTCACAAACAGAAACAAACTATACAAAAAAAGACTACAAGACTTATTCTTCTCCATGCATATTGATGCGTATAACTTGGTGATGAAACAAAAATCACATCATTCTCTTCATCGGGAGGCTAACGCTCACATTCGTTTTACGCCTACAGTACAAAACCAAGCGCCAGAAACTCCTGAGTCCTAAGCCAAGAACTGCAAGAATCGACAGCTACTAAAGAGCATGCATAATAATAATAATGAAATGATCGATAAAACTTTACGTTTCGTATGCCCTCTACAGAAGTAAATCAGTGTTTTAGTTCTAAGATGCATGGAACAAAACTCTTCACCCCAATTAAAAGACTGGTTAAAATGACTTTAGAAGTAGAATGCATAATGTAAGTAACTTTCTGCAAAATGTAAAGCGGCATTGAGGCAATTCTTCAAAAACTTGTCAGAATTCAGATTACTCTCATCTCAGTTTCACTCCAAAATCAATCATTGAATCAAGCATAACGATACGGATATAACAGGCGGCTAAACAAGTTATCCCATAACACAACAGCATTTCATAACATTGAATCTGGATACATTTTTTATAAAACAACAACGGATCCTTTCACTTTCAGTTTCAAATACAAAAGTCAGACCCTCAGCTTCAACTTCGCACCAAAATAGAGGATTTTAGGAAGCATGAGATTTTCTAGCATAACATGCAACAACCATGTATACATCTGCACTGAGTGACAGACACAGACATGTGCATATGTACACATAACATGTGGTATGTGGTATACATCATCTACAGTTGAGAAACATGAAATTACAAATGGACATTTTTTTTCTTCAGTTTTGCAATTTAAAGATGAACTTTTTTCTGGCATCAAAAAAATAATTTAACACAACTTTCAATTTCATTCTGTTAAGATAGAAAACCATGTTCACTCAAATGTTCAACAAACTCTCTCTTCACCTCTTCGTCAAAAATTTCCACTAGGCACTAGCCGCACACACCCGCAAAATCCGCATCAATGGCAATTGGCATTCTCACTTTGTCATCTTGCTCGTGCCATATTTTGATTCTTTCCTTTTTTCACGGCACACATTTAATAATAACATTGTAATTCAAATCAACATAAAATGCAATAAAAGAAATGAAAACAAACAAATTGTTTTTGATCACAATCAATGAGCATTAGCCGCATGTGCTAATTGCTATTAGTATTAAGGGTTGTAACCTATCGATACCCTGACCATTCAGGTGTTCAGTACCATGCAGTCTCTGCATGTCCTGCGGAGGTCAAAGCTGGGTCAGACATGGTTAACTTTTTATTGGCCTTACTAAGGAGTTTGAAGACAATGGCTAACCATAAATCCCATGAAAATGTCAAATTAGATACAAGAAATTTTTGTGTTACACAATGCAGTCTCAATTTGTTCAATAATGGAAACAAAGTTTTCACTATTGTTTTCTCTTTTTTTCCTCTTTTTTTTCTTCCTTTTCTCTTCTTTTTTTCTCTCAAAAAGATGAATAAAATACCGTTTAAACCAATGCAGTTTCAACCATCTTCGACCAGGCATCACAATAATACTTTCAGTTTTAGAACATCAATTAGTTTTAGTTTTACTCAAAAAGAAAAAAAAAGGTAAGTAGCTTGCTTTTTTCACCATCTCTTCCACTTGCACTTTAACTGTAAACATTATCAGACCTTTTCAATTTCAATACATCACAGCTAGACACAATCAGAGAAACTTATCAAACTTCCAGCTTTGTTAATCAATAAAAAAACAAAATTATCCCCCCCCCCCCCCCCCCCAAAAAAAAAAAGACAGATCTATAAAGACGTTATCACACATGGAACCAAAAGTACCCATAGGCCTCTGTCTTAGCGCATACAACGAATGACTGGCTTCTCTCCCTTGAATGTCACACCCTAGAGGTAGTAAGTAGAATCATGAAAAATAAGCCCTCCCACCTGTTACACAATTGGCTACAGTCACTATATTATTATATTAACTTTGATCATGCTTGTTTCATCCCAAATGCAAACTAAACATCAACATGTCAGCAAAGTACCAGGAATTAATACAAAATTAAGTGCCACCAAGCAAGGCAGATAACAATTCACAATCGTCAACAATAAGCATACTAGAACCATTCATACTTTGAACTGATCTGCTTTGTGTTTCCAAATCCAAACAGAAAGTTTCACATCTTCTGCATCAAACACACGCCATTAGAATTAAGAGTCACACTTTTTACTTCTGCCAAACACAATGCTCAAGCGACACACAGCATGGTATTATAAATTTGTTCAACAATCACGACGACTAGGCAGCTTGCAGGTTGCCTCACGAAGAAAACAAAACAGTTCAACACCTGAAGCTGAAGATAGGGCGCAGACATGGAAACACATGACAGATTGCACCCAATGATTTGCATGATTTTTGACTTTTGAGTTGAAAAGTTCACAATGGGGTCAAGAGTCAAGTCACTCAGTAAGCACCCGGGAAGGTAGCACTAAACAGACACACTTATTATTATTATGTCTTTGTCCCGCCACGATTTCTCTGGAGCTTCAATCACATTCACAGGGACTTGGAAAATGTACAGGCGCTAGTTCTAAAAACAAGAGATAATCTCAGGGTTCACCTTGATTATTGTGCAGCCCCCAGCGAGTCTGTGCATGGGGGAGGGCGGCAACACCGGCACTATGCATGGGGTGCATGGCGACACCCTGATACGAGTTCACACTGGCAGAGTGGTGGGCCATGCCCAGTGGCACCGTGTAAGGCGGATGCGTGATGAGAGGAGCGTTGTAGCCGTGCTGACCTAAGTGGACTGGTCGGACCGCTGCGGGACTTAGAGCGATGGAAGCGGTCTGTGGGTTGGTTGGAGAGGCGTGCACATGGGGGTAGCGCACTCCTGCAATAGCCTGGCCTTGGTGCGTCTGCATCGTCGGATAGACCTGGGCGGGCCAGCGACCTGCAGCTGGAGCGTAGATCTGTTGCATTGCTGTAGTTTGTGCAAGCGAAGGAGCGAAGATGTAGCCAGTCTGGGCTGTTGGTTGACCAAGCTGGGGAGTCATCAGCATGAAGTTATTCATTCCGCCCAACTGTTGTGGTAGAGGAGGGGTTGCCACCATGGGCGGCTGGGGCTGGGGTGTGTGGGGTGAAGGCCCTGGAACCACAGTGGTCACAGGTAGTTGAGGCGAGACTTGGGCCTGGGGAGAAGCAGCGGGGGGTGTATGGATCTGACTGGATGGTTGACTACCGGCTTGGGAGCCACCACCACCAAGGTAACCTCGATTGCTGTACTGTCTTGTCAAGAATGCCCTCCTCTCCTCCTTCTTTTGGGCTATAGCGACATACAGAGGTTTTGAAGCAACAATCTTACCGTTCATGGTACGCATCGCTTCAGTGGCTTCTTCGACTGTCGAAAAACAAACGAAACCAAACCCTTTGGAACGGCCACCTTCTGTCATGACTTTAGCGCTGGTGATATTGCCGAACCGTTCGAAGAGTTTCTTCAGCCCATCGTCGTCGAAGCTGTCGTTCAGGTTTTTTACATACAGGTTAGTGCCTGGAACCACATCGATTTGGGTTCGCTGGCCATCGGCTGCTTGCCCATTTACCTGGGATGCTTGATCCTCTGATGCACTAGCCGCAGTATCCATCTCGCTGTAAGCTTAATGGCGGATGATTGGCGAACGACGTGAGCAACTACGCATGCGTGGGATCCGGGTCATTTTCCGGCATTTGACCGTCTTTTTACTAAATCCCAAAACAAAGAGACTGCCTACGTTAAAAAAATCAGAATAAAAAAACAAGAAAGGTAAGTTGTTGGAACGTTGTTATCGAAAAAAAACACGTTATTTTGTCAATAACAACGTTCCAACAACTTACCTTTCTTGTTTTTTTATTCTGAATTTTAAAACGTTGGCAGTCTCTTTGTTTTGGCTTTTGTAAAAAGACGGTCAAATACCTTGTTTTTGATTTCGTCTTTTTACTACTTACTAGATAAAATAAATCCAAAAACAAAGAGACTGCCAACGTTCCAAAATTCAGAATCAAAAAACAAGAAAGGTAGGTTGTTGGAACGTTTGTTATTGACAAAACAATACATTCACAGATATTTCGACCCAACGGTTTTTTAAGTGACCAGACAAACAAATATTCACACAAAACTTATCTTGATAGAATCAGTTTTCGCCCACTCGCTTAACAACATTGATCTGACAATTTTTCGTTTAACCCTTATTTCTAAGTGGCCCTTCTCTCTCTCTCTCTCTCTCTCTCTCTCTCTCTCTCTCTCTCTCTCTCTCTCTCTCTCTCTCTCTCTCTAAAACACACACACACACACACGCACGCACGCACACACACACACACACACCGGCTGTTGAACTGCCAGGACGGGGGTAGGCCCAGTTAACACAGGACATGTGCAAGCCTGACAAAGATGACAGAAGAAACGTCACAAAACGAAATCAATAGTGGTTCCAAAATCACCTTGTTACTGCCTTGAGGCTAGTTTACCAAATGTGCCGCCGCATGTAGCAATACAAGCTTTGAAGATATCACTACAACTACAAGCGATTGGCCGGATGTAGTAATAAAACCTACAAAAATAGAACTATAACCGGACGTCCGGATGTAGTGATAAAACCTACAAAAATATCACTATAACCGGACGTCCGGATGTAGTGATAAAACCTACAAAAATATCACTATAACCGGACGTCCTGGTGTAATGATAGTCCGGATGTAGTGATAAAAAAAATTTGGTCCCGAGGGCTATCACTACATCCGGACTTCACTGAACCTACCTTTCTTGTATTTTTTTTTTTATACTTACTGACTAAATAGAAATAATCTCTAAATACACTGCATTACCGTTTCATAAACTTATCTCTGAAAACCGAGACAGCCTGCACGCACCTCAAAATACCTATTTAGTATTACTGTTAGGAAACGCTACCGTTGCTGAGCTTTGGTTCAGTTTTGTGTGTTGCATGTAGTTGACTTATTTGTACTTGTGGGGAAGTACCGATATTATATTTTGTAAACACAATATTTATGCTTGGACGAGAATGCAGGTGAACTTTCTAGTCCTGTCAAAACAAGTTGTTTACCATGCTGTTTTAGTCGTGAGTTCGTGGCGTTCGTTCGGATTAAGTGTGTCGGCGCTTTTGATGTACGTCAGAGAGAATGTCGCTAGTTTAGTCCATGCACGGCTCGTATAATGTAGTTGTATCGTGTTCGGTCTGGAATATTCTCGAGATTGAGTATTTACTATATATGCCAGCGCGATTTGAATGTTAAAAAAGCTTCTATTTGAGTTCTGCTACGATGTGCAGTTGTATGTATGTAATGCTAAATAAATCCTCGAACTCAATTTGACGAGTTGTTTTCTGTTGCTGCGAAGACGGGCGACGTAGAATAAAAGAACACAACTATACGACGTTTGAGAACTTGTGGCAATCTCAAGTGTCGTGTAACAATTGGGGGCCAAGCCAAGGATCTACGTTTAACGCCAAGGGTTTTCCAGCAACAAAGACAGTCAAGACAGTCACAGGAGGTAGCCATCAATCGGGTGTATCCTGAGGGATCAGTATTGAGACTACGGAACCGTGGATTCGGTGTGACTGGTGAAGAGTTTGGTAATCGCCGCAGCTCGGTACGGTGAGCGACGCCGGAGTGTATCGGGATTACAGAGGTTAGCTGCCGTTTGGACGAGACGGACTTCGTCGCGGAGCTAGTGCATTAATACTACGAAATACGACTGAGGTACGTCGTGTACGTATCGTGAGCAGAGTGCGCCGTCACGTTAGACGAGGAGGGTGGCAGCCTGCGTCTACGAAGGTGAACAGCGACGAGAGAAGCATCGGAGGTGCAGTAGAGACTGTGTTCTTTTAGAAGACTACATTCGTCTACGTTCGTGGCTGTGAAAGAATACAGACGAACGCACCGGAAAAGACCAGAATGGCTGAGTTCTGGGCAAAAGGAGTTGAACTGGGACTGAAAGGCAAGCAGCTGACGGAGTTCGTCGAGTCCCAGACACAACTGCTAGCGCAGCGTGAAGAAAGACAAGCGCAGCGTGAAGAAAGACAAGCGCAGCGTGAGCGTGAAGAAAGACAAGCGCAGAGTGAGCGTGAAGAAAGACAAGCGCAGCGTGAGCGTGAAGAAAGAGAAAGAGAAGCACAGCGTGAAGAAAGGCAATTGGAGCTGAAACGCTTAGAGCTCCAGATAGAAATGGAGACGAAGCGCTTAGAGCTTCAGACAGAAATGGTGCGTGTTCAAAATGAGCAAGCGGCACCACGCCAAAGAGATAACCAGCAGCAAATGTTACACAGGGCACCGAAACTTCCAGCATTCGCTGACGGGAAGGACCAAATCGACTGCTACCTTGCAAGATTCGAGAGGTTCGCTGAGAGTGCTAGATGGCAGCGCGACGACTGGGCGATTCAACTCAGCGCACATTTGACTGGGGCAGCACTTGAGGTCTACACTAGACTCTCAAATGATGACGCCAGAGACTATAATGTACTGAAGGAAGCTCTGTTGCGTTGCTACAACTTCACTGAAAGGGGCTACCGTCAACGCTTCCGCGAATGCCAGCCATTGTCTGGAGAGACACCGAGCCAGTTTGTGGAGCGCCTGTCGTCATACCTGCAGAAGTGGGTGGAGTTATCAGGTGAAGAGCAGTCATACGAGAGTCTGCGGGACTTGATCGTGAAGGAGCAGTTCCTTAATGCCTGCCCGAAGGACCTGGCGACCCGCTTGGAAGAGCAAAAACTGCGGGGTTTGAAGGACATTACTGATGCTGCTGAGCGTTATCTCATTGCTCATGGAAGGACCCTGGGGACGTCAAAGTCATCAAAACCTTTCCAGAAGAGCGGGAACCAGGGAAACCAACCTGCCAAGGGACAAACTGAGTCCGCACCATCATCCAATGAAGGGCAGAACATAACGTGTTTCCATTGCAATGCCATGGGCCACCGAGTCGCCAACTGTCCCCAAAAGAAAAATAACGGACATGTCAATGACAAAGCGCAAGAACATCGACGGAGATATTACGACAACAAGAGGCAAACGAGTGGCTCGAACCAACAAGTATGTGCGAGCAGCGTCATACTTCCAAGGGCTGCCGAGCAAGTGGCTACACCATCGGACGTGGAAGAATGTATATCTGATGGCCAGCTTCTACTCGCCAATGGCAAGTCAATCTCTGTCGTCGCCAGCGCAGCTGTGTCAGTGTCGAACATGCCCGTGTCGAAGGGATTTGTTGAGAAGCAGGAAGTGACTGTTCTCAGAGATTTAGTGACTGTTCTCAGAGATTCGGGCTGCAATGGAGTCATTGTCAAAGAGGATCTGGTGCCAACAGAGAAGTTCACTGGTGACTTCAAGTGGACGCTCATGGCTGACAGCAAATGCGTGAAAGCACCTGTGGCAAAAATCCAGATCGATACTCCATACTTCACCGGAGAAGTTGAGGCCGTCTGCCTGAAGAAGCCCTTGTACGATCTATTAATTGGGAACATTGGGGGTGCGAGACGTCCTGATGACCCTGATGTCGAATGGAGAATGGGCGCAGCTCAGCCTGCTGTTGAGGAGGAAGACCCACTGCCATTCGCGAATGAAGATATCAGCGAACTGTTACGAGATGACAGAGCAACTGTGCATCGCCGCGACCAGCCGCAGGTTGTAAGCGCTGTGACGACCAGAGCCCAGGCGAAGAAGGACAAAACAACTACGCCACTCAGGGTCACCAACAGTTCTGCAACTGCTGTCGTGGACAGGGATCGGCTGATTCAGCTACAGGAAGCTGATTTGACCTTGACAAAGTACAGGAGTCGTCCTGTCAAGGAGATGACTAAGGGCGAAGGCACTGTGCAATTTGAAGTGAAGGCCAAGATTCTGTACAGAGTGTTCCAGCACGCGAGAGTCAACGGTGGGAAGCCATTACGTCAAGTTCTGGTGCCTCAACCACTTAGGCGCCAGGTGATGGAGGTGGCCCACGACTCTATTATGGGAGGTCACCTGTGTGGTCAAGAAGACATCGGACAGAATCCAGGCTGCGTTTTACTGGCCAGGACTGCATGCAGATGTGACTCGATTCTGCCGATCGTGCGATATTTGCCAGAAAACCATACCTCGAGGAAGGGTCCCGAAAGTGCCGTTGCAGAAGATGCCTTTGATCGACCGACCTTTCAAGAGGGTGGCCATTGACCTCATCGGCGAGATAAAACCGCCAAGTGAAGCGGGTCATCGTTGGGTACTGACCCTGGTAGACTATGCAACCAGATACCCAGAAGCCGTGCCTCTGAAGAAAATTGACACCGAGACTGTTGCCGAGGCACTTGTGGACATTTTCAGCAGAATTGGGGTTCCTGAAGAGATCCTCACAGACCTGGGGACACAGTTTGTCTCTGAATGCATGGAAGAGGTCAACAGGCTGCTGAGCATTCGTCACTTGACTACGACACCCTATCACCCGATGTGCAATGGGCTGGTCGAAAAATTCAATGCGACGCTGAAGTCCACGCTGAAGAAACTATGCAGTGAGCAGCCAAGGCAGTGGCATCGCTACATCAATGCCTTGCTATTTGCATACAGGGAGGTGCCACAAGAGTCCACTGGATTCTCCCCGTTCGAGCTGATGTACGGGAGGACCGTGAGAGACCCGATGCAAATACTAAAGGAATTGTGGACGAAAGACGTGGACACACCTGAAATGAAGAACAGTTACCAGTACGTGTTCGAGTTGCGAGAGAAACTGGAGGAGACTCTCGAGATTGCGAGAGAAAACTTGAGAAAGTCTCAGGATAGTAGAAAACACTACTACGACCGCAAAGCCGTAAACAGGAAGTTTACACCAGGTAACAAAGTGCTGATACTGCTTCCCACTGATTACAACAAACTACTGATGCAGTGGAAAGGCCCATACGAGGTTGATGCCGTGGTAGGGATCAACGACTACAAGGTGAATGTCGGCAAGAAGTCCAAGATCTACCACGCTAACCTCCTGAAACTGTATGTGGAGAGACCTCCGGAAGCAGTACAGGTCGCAGCAATGGTGGAAGAACCAGCCGAACTAGACGAGTTCGACGGCGAGGAACTACTGGAGTTGGGAGACCTCCACAAGAAAGAGGGAGTGGATGACGTCAAGCTAGGACCTGACCTGACAGAAGACCAGCAGAAGGAGCTGCATGATTTTATGGGCGACTTCACCCATAGGTTCTCTGATGTTCCAGGCTCTACGTCCTTGGTCGAACATGAAGTCCACCTCACATCTGACGTTCCTGTTCGCTCAAAACCATACCCTATCCCGTTTCAGGCTCGGGAATCCTTGAAGAAGGACATCGACAACATGTTGAAGATGGGGGTCATCCGTGAGTCATCATCCCCTTACTCATCTCCCGTTGTTGTTGTCAAGAAGAAAGACGGCACAAACAGGGTATGCATTGACTTTAGGAAAGTCAATAAGATCACCGTGTTTGACCCTGAACCAATGCCGACGGCAACTGATCTGTTCCGACGGTTGACTGGCAGTAAGATCTTCTCAAAGATCGATCTCAGCAAGGGATATTGGCAAATTCCTGTGCGCGAAGAGGACATACCAAAGACCGTCTTTGCAACTCCAGACGGAACGTATGAGTGCCTGCGGATGCCTTTTGGCATGGTGAACAGTGGTGCTACCCTGAAGAGGGGAATGCGAAAAATGCTCAAAGGAATGAAGAATGTTGTGTACTACTGGGATGATCTGCTAGTCCACACGGAGACCTTCGCAGAGCATCTGGAGACTTTGAGGGAACTGTTTTCCCACCTGACAAAAGCCAATCTGACCGTGAGACCCAGCAAGTGCATTTTGGGGACCGACAACGTTGACTTCATAGGTCATTCACTGAAGGAAGGTCAAAAGGGGCTTTTGTTGGAAAACGTCACCAAGATCCTCAATGCGCCACGTCCTGAAACCAAGAAGCAGGTGCGATCCTTCCTTGGATTGGCTGGGTACTACAGAGAGTTCATTCCAAACTTCGCCGCCATAACGGCGCCTTTGTCGGACATGACCCGAAAAGGATGCCCCAACCGAATACTCTGGGGACCAGCTCAGGAGAAGGCATACCAGACCGTGCGCGACCTGATGTCACGAGACCCGGTGCTACGCCTTCCTGATACTGCCAAAGAGTTCATCTTGCGTACAGACGCATCGGACGAAGGGATCGGCGCCATGCTGATGCAAGAGCATGGAGGTAAACCGTTTCCGGTCAGCTATGCCAGCAAGAAGCTGTCAGGAGCCGAGAAGAACTACTCGACCATGGAGAAAGAGTGTTTAGCCATCGTGTGGGGAATCAAGAAATTTGAACTCTACCTCCAAGGGGTGAAATTCGTGCTTCAGACTGATCACAAACCCCTCACCTACCTGAACTCTGCAAAGTTTGTGAATAATCGTATCATGAGGTGGGTGATGTACTTGCAGAACTTTGATATGCGAGTGGAATCGATCAAAGGTTCAGACAATGTTGGAGCAGATTTTCTCAGCCGAGTATGTGAGTAAAACTGTGTTCATTCTCCAACAGACTAATGTACATACCTGGATTTCAATCTGTTATGTATACATAGTATGTGTACAGGTAGCGTTTCAATGATTGAAAGAAATTAGGTAAATTTCTTCTTGTGTTGGGGGTAATGTTAGGAAACGCTACCGTTGCTGAGCTTTGGTTCAGTTTTGTGTGTTGCATGTAGTTGACTTATTTGTACTTTGTGGGAAAGTACCGATATTATATTTTGTAAACACAATATTTATGCTTGGACGAGAATGCAGGTGAACTTTCTAGTCCTGTCAAAACAAGTTGTTTACCATGCTGTTTTAGTCGTGAGTTCGTGGCGTTCGTTCGGATTAAGTGTGTCGGCGCTTTTGATGTACGTCAGAGAGAATGTCGCTAGTTTAGTCCATGCACGGCTCGTATAATGTAGTTGTATCGTGTTCGGTCTGGAATATTCTCGAGATTGAGTATTTACTATATATGCCAGCGCGATTTGAATGTTAAAAAAAAGCTTCTATTTGAGTTCTGCTACGATGTGCAGTTGTATGTATGTAATGCTAAATAAATCCTCGAACTCAATTTGACGAGTTGTTTTCTGCTGCTGCGAAGACGGGCGACGTAGAATAAAAGAACACAACTATACGACGTTTGAGAACTTGTGGCAATCTCAAGTGTCGTGTAACAATTACAAATAATGAAAATGAGTGAAGAGAAGAAGAAAAACTTGAAGAAGAAAACTGAGAAGAAGCAAAAAAAGCAGATTTATTTCAATATATATCATTGTATATAACGCTCCAAATCGTCACCAGATTAAAAAGGCAAATACATGGACAGGACTGGCTTAATAAGGAAAGAACCAGAGTAAATGTATTCAGTCTACGTGCAGTACTGATGATTGAAGTAGCCTATGGCCAGAACAAACATTACACACAGCCTAATAAGCAGTTAGTGCACATAGATTATTTTCTATTTTCAAAAGCTGAAGGTTTCAGTATCATGCCGAGCCCGAGCGGTTAACCACAAAGAAACTGTGTTTATGAAATCGGCAGTACATTGTTTGCGGCTAAGAAAAACAAGCATGGTAAACCAAAAAGTTTTTATCAGGCCGTGGCTGGAGGTTCGGCGAGCCGCCGGATCCCGAGCCTGGGGGCTCAAGCACCGGCGAGTCTATCCACTGATACGAGTCGGTGCGGCTCGAGCCCCCAGGCTCAGGCGGTACCGGCATGACTGACTCACTGACATGGGCGCTCTACCTGTAAATCATTATTTTGTGTTTGTGTAGGAGTTTCTAATCTCTGTTCAATTCGAGTCAAAGAACTGTGGAGAAAGATTGACAAAGATCAGTGTTAGACTGATTCAGAAAGACGCCAGTGAATCAGTTCGGCAACAGCGCGGTCACTCAGTGAGTACGGAGGCGTGCGCGGTTCCGGTTCCGAACTTCAGTATTTCTGTGATGCTGCGTCAGTGAACCTAGATCATATCTTTTGCCATATGAATAAAACATGTTTGAGTGTTTATTTAATGCATTTTGTTTTAGGATAATTCCGGGCAATGCCGCGGCCAATGCCAATCATCACTCATGAGTGACTCAGTCGTAAGCTTGTTGTTGCGATCTCAGTTCGATCACCAAAATGCGTTGGAATAAAGAATAGAGCAAAGGAAAGTTAAGAAAGGGGGGGGGGGAGGGGGAGGGGGGATAAGTCAGTTAAACAGAAACTGACTTGAATTGTTTTACAGAAAAACTGATTGACCGATCGACCATGGCAAGGCCGCTCGGCGAACCGACGACCTCATGATCTTTAGCGCATCGAGTCACTACCGACTGGGCAGGCTAAGTAGGCAAGATAACTGATCGGTGAAAAATAGGAAAGTCTATTTTGTGAGTCAAGTTACTGGTGACTGCCGATGTAACACTGACACGAGAAAATTACTCCCACGAGATTTACTCCGGAGTAAAAATTTCGTACGAAAATTTTACTCCTTTACGAAAAACCTACTCTCCCATAACAGAAGAAAATAACTTCCAACGACAGGTGTGTTCCGAGTCAACATTTCGGTCGAAAATCATGTTACTCCCCTGACGAATAAATAACGAATAAACTATTCCACCCTAACCGACGAGCAATTTACTGCCAACGCCAGGTGTACGCAACTTTTACTCCCCTGTCCCCTGTTAGTCTTGGTGGTGGAAGGGGTGGAGGGACGGTAACGCGACATTTGTTAGCGCGAAATCACATATTGGCATTATCTCTTTGCGCGCATCCCATTTTTGCGTACGAGATTTTTACTGGAAGTAAAACATTGGGGAGTCAAAATTTCGTGGAGGGAGTAATTTTTTCGTACCTTGGGGACTGAGTTCTTTTCTGGTACGAAAGGTGTACTCGGAGTAAGAATTTCGTTCGAAATGTTTACTCCGGAGTAAATTTACGTCTATAGCTCCTTGTCCTGTTCTAAACCAGTCATTGATTTCAATGTTCATCAAATATGTTGTTTGTTTGAATGTTTGGGGTGAAAAGATAGATAATTTGAGCCCTTTGGGAATAGCAGACGAAATTTTGTCAGGCCACAGAATGCCAAGATTTACTTGGAACAACCAGAGCAAAGATAGACAATTACTGATGAGATGACTTCTGAATTTGTTGTTTAGGTATATTTTTTTCCCTGCCCCATCTTACATGCGAATAATCTGTAGTGTGCACATTGTGTTCTAGTTTTGGTTTGTGCATACCGGCAACAGGAAAAGACAATTTTAGTGCGTCCTTTCCCGTCGGTTTTATTCCAGTGTTTATGAACTCGTAGCAACAAAAGTAAAATTTAATTTAAGCTGTTATTTCTTTTCCCGGAGTGATCCCCCAGAATATGTTAAAATGAGTAAATACTCCAAATTTGTCAGTGACGTGACCCCAACTATCTTCAAACTGCCTGAACCATTTCGGAAGTAGGTCAAAAAGAGACACGTGACTATGACTGTGAGCATTTAGGATTCATAGTGCGTTGTGGGCGGGTTGCAAAACGACAGAAATATTCATTGACGCCGTGAGAACGGGATTGACAGCAGGTTTCTGGTTACAACGCAGTGACAGAGAGCAACATGGATTTGTCCAAAATAGCCAAGTGCTTAGTCCGAAGCGTTGCAACGAATGAGGTAAATTTAAATTTTAATCACATGGAATGTGAAAAAAGTGCTTCTGCTACGTCTACTTCTACGTCTAGAACTAGAAGTAGCAGTCGAATTTGAGTTATCAGGACTGTTTGCGTAAGCCCTTGTCATAGTCTTTAGTGGTTTGAGCTAGTGGGTTGAGTACAGCTGTACCAGCGCTTTAGTGCACATGTCCACAGTAAGTAAGTGCACTTGCTGTCACTGTCACACAGGAACAGATTTATCACTGTATAGTGGTGTATTAAACAGTAAACGTGCATGTTTTTAAAAAGAAAATTGTTAGGATACTCTGAATTTACTGTCTATCCCGCACAGGGAGAAGGTGTTTCTTTGTCATTGCTTAAATACATGGCAGAGATATGCAGGCAGTGCACATGCTAATAACAGGCACAATGGAAAAGCCTAGAGTGCATGCCAGTCAGGGACTTTTTGTGTGTGAATACTTTATTATGAGCATGCTTTAAATGTATTAAGTCAGGTAACACCGTTATGCCCTTTTTTTCTCAGCAAATAAGAAGAAGAGGTAAAGAAGTTTAAAAAATTCAACATAAAAGAAGGAGGCAGCACTTTATAAAGTTTATTCAATAAGACTTTAGATTAAAGAGCTACAGTGGTGAGTGGAATCCACCTTTTAGTTTTAACTTAAGACCTCTAAAGATGTGAGAAAGCCAGGGTTTGGACTTCGAGGTACAATGTAGTCGTTAGAGAGGGGGGTCTTTGTGAGGGGTTCCACTGTATTAAAATGGGAATATGAACACCACAAATCTAAGAAAATCAGGTCTTCAAGGGGATGAGGTCTAAAAATGGATGTCAATTCATTTACAGAGCTAATGAACAGCAAGTCTTGGAGTTAAAAAAACATTTGATCTGGAGCCTTAAAAAAAAAGGGATTCCGATTACTGTTTCAGCAGAACCCCCCTTTTAAGACCTCCAGAAATCCGAGAAAATCTTAATCATGTCTTGAAAAGGAGGGAGTCTTTATAATGGTGGTGAAGTTACAGAGGTTAAAATAATATGAAGAGAAAACTGAGAAAACGGTTAATAACTTCAAAAAGGTTTATTTATAATTGTATAGCCTTTCACTTTTCAGCTTTTACTCAGTCAATTATTGGTGAATATGATGTCTAATTGCTTGCTTTTATACATTGTTTAATAAAATTGTACATTTATATTTTGACACTGGTTGCATACATGACTCATTGACTGTGACCATGAGGCTCATGCATGAGTATTAAAAAGTTCAGCACTATAGAAACTAGAAAGGGAATACTGGACCTTGTACTGTACGTTGTAGTTGTCCAAATACTAGACGTGCAACTCGGGTTATAAACAACTCTCTCTTAAATCTATTCTTTTACTAGGTCAAGGCCGGCGAAGTGCCACTAAAGCTTTTTTGTCTGAGTCCCCAGTTACAGAGGACTTTGACTTATTCCTGTAGACTCCCTGTGGAGCATAGGGCCGCAAGTTACAGAGGAACCCCCCTCCAAAAATCTGAGAATATCAGGTCTTAAAAAGAGGGAGTACAGTGGTACCTGCGATGAAAGGACAGCCTTGGGACCACCCACAAGTGTCCCTACATTGCAGGTGGCCTTTCATGACAGGTATACTTTGGTAGAGATAATATAAAAAGGGACAAGAGAAGGTGTTCTTTTAAGGGAGGTGTCCTCTCACGGGAGGGTCCACACATCGCAGGTACTGCTGTTCTAAAATGGAGGTAAATTTACAGAGGTTTTAAACAGTAACTCTGAAAATGCAGGAGGAAGTCTTACTCTTAAATACGGGGGGGTGGGGCAACTGTACAACTTACAAGTGTCCGAGATACGCTGACATGCGAAGAATGCGTGAGGCGTTGTAGAAGTAGAACAGAAGAATTCGGTGATGAACTATTTCACAGGTGTTGAAGGCTCTCGCAAAGGTTGAGAACTTGACATTTGTAATAATCTCAGGCACATGCCTGACGTTGGTAAATAAAAGTGTTGTTCTAAAGATCATAGATTTATATAGATGAGGACAGGCACAATACTGAGCAATGAAATGCTGACATGAGCATCAAAAATAAAAAATGCTCAGATGGAAAAGTCTATGATTGTAATGGGAGCTAAAACACAGCTTTACCGGAAATAAAAGTCAAAACATAATTGCCTTCATGTCTCTTTCCTTTATTGATCGTCAATCATATGTATGCATGGACAATGATGTAAGTACTTGGTGGACACCAACTGCAAGGTATTTCTATCAAGTTAAAACTTTTGGAATCTTTGATTTTGTCTAGTGTTTGAGTTACATTTTATCCATAAAATCCAGCCAGACAGCACCTACATTTTGTGTAAATCAATTGAGCAAGAAATAGTTGTTGTGAAGACACCATTACTTACATCATTTGGCAAGTCCATCACTTTTTTACAAGAACAAGATTAGGCAGCATTGTAATGCTGCTGATTTAATTGATCACCTTTCTGGTAGACCATGCAACACAACTGAAAACAAAAGTGAAGGCCTGAAAATAATATGGCAAGTGAATCAGATGTAGCGTAAGTTATGAAGACACCAAAATTGTGAAGTCTGTTATGCTTGAATTCTAGTACTCTTGAAATCTAGTCTGGTGTGTAAGAGGTTCCTGATACAGTTTGAAATGATCAAATCATACTTGAATATTCAACAATGGCAAATATTCACAGTTACAGGCAAAGTCTGAAAATTAGTACGTAAGTTATTTTTGACACCTGAATTGTTGTGTCCAACATTACCAACATCATCAATTATCATCGTTTCACAACTGATTATTTTTCTTATTCGCTTGTTTTCTTTTTTCTGTTTTCTGTAGCAGATAACATACGTAAACATGTTTTGATTTACATTGTATCTGCCATCTACCACAATGAACTGAATTGCTGATTGCGTTGGTTCGAGTGACACGAAACGAAAATGGTGTCAGAAATACGAACGTAATCTAAAACAAGCCACACTATTAAAATGCAGGAAAATGTAACTAATATTTCCCCTTCACAGCTTTCTTTATACAAACTCGAAGAAACTTTAAGTCAATCACAAAAATATAAACTTTGGTTCAAGAAAAGGTCAAATTTTCCTGACGTTCGTATTGAAAGACACCAAGAAATGTCGGCAGTGGCGAGAATGACGAACGAAATCCACTAAGTTCAGCATCAATTTAAACAAATGCTGGTGATTTTGCATAAAACATGAACAAAAGTAGTTGCCTGTTGGGTAACTCAACTGAATACAGCAAAATCAATTAGGGATCGATGATTCTTGAAGTTCGTCTGTCTGAAAAACTCTTGAGATGTCGTAAGTTTGCGCGAAACGCCAAAGACACGAACAACTTCCAGGTCAAAATACCTCCTCTCAATGCATTGTGGTAAAGGTGAAGGCCATTTATTCGTAATCTGTGGAAATTTCCGCAGTGCATTGAGTCGATTGACATTCGTTCGTGTGCCTGTGTCGACTTCGCGTTAGATTTTGGAAGTGCAAAAACGTAAGTAACGCAGTGATGCAAAACGTCGGATATTGCCTTTCACACATTCTTTCACAACCCTAGGTCTTCTGATTGCTTTTATTTGTGCTAGATTGTGTCATTTTATTCAGTAACTTCCAATTATCAGTGGAAATATCAAGTTTCATGTGAAAGATATGATGATGGTATGGACTTAGATCAGCGTGTGAAGTGAGACACGAAGCATTACTTACAGAATGCAATTTTTTCGTCCACGCTAACGACACATTATACGGTAAAGAAAGAAAATGAGCATATCTAATTGTTAAATACACTTAGTTTGACCAAAATAAATACAAACATGACACTACAAACTGCTTCACTTACCATTGTGCTTTCTCAAACAAGATCACTCATTTTTGTCAGGTTTCAGTGGCCATTTTAAGTTGTATTTTCAATGGAAAATAATCAAAAACAAAATAACCATCAACAGAAAAAATAATCTGTAAAATGATATTAATTCTTTATTCTCTCTTTAATCACAACACAACAACATTAACAACCAGAAGAAAACAGTTCTTTGCAAAAAAAAATCCAGAAAGTGGCTTCCATTCATTTTGTACTTTTTGCTCAGTATTGTGCCTGACCTCAGATGCTTTAAATATAAACAGCCATGATCTTCTCTGTCCTTGTTCCTGTCTCTTGTTGTGCATGAATAGTTATCTATCTACAGTGTAACAACCCCCCCGTTTCATACCTCCAAAAATCAGATAAAAGTATCCCGGTCTCTTATGCCCCTATGGGCTTTTACTGTGAGGGCGTAAAACTTACCTTTTCCTTCCTGAGAATAGGTCTTAAAACTAGGAATGTAGGTAATTTACAGAGGTTATGAACCAGGCCTGGAAATATGACGAAGTCCTTTTCTAATTGTGTAAGTAAATGTGTGCCCTTAAAAATAAAAATGCTTAAAACGCAACATTTTCCCGTCAGTACGCCCAAACCACTTTTACTCATTCCCAGGCCTGATGAACAGAACATGTTCTGAAAGTTAAACTGGTAAAGACTTTAAAGGGGAGTTTTTTTTGTTTTTTGTTTTGTTTTGGGGGGGGGGGGGTCTTAAAATGGTGATTCTACTGTATACCAGATACCAGTGTTTCACAGCATTGACTGAGTAATTGTGTCTAAACATGAAGACCGTAGTGATAAATTACGGTCACCAGATATGGCTGCTATGTTTGAAAATCTCAAGAATGAAGTCTGAAGAAATCTCACTTTCAATCTCTTCTCCACAGATGGTTCCCATAGAGTCGTTCTATCAGAAAGACACATGCGTCATCACCTTCCTTCGGCGCTTCGGATGAGCCTTCTGTCGCCTCGGCGCGAAAGAGCTCTCGGAGCTGAAACCTCAGCTTGATGCCAAAGGAGTTCGTCTCATCGGCATCGGCTTGGAGGATTTAGGCTTAGAGGACTTTCAGCAGGGGCACTTCTTCGATGGAGGTGTGGAAATTTATCGTTATGTCAAAATAATTAAAAATTCAATGTTTTGGACTGACCCATTTTTTTCCCTTCCAACCCCACAACAGAATCCTAACACCAGCCTGAAGATCAAGATATTTTGTTTACATTGTTTAAAATGTGTGTCAACAAGACAGCGTACGAAAGACCCGAATCACCTTTGGAAGCAAAGCCAATCAAACGAAGTAGCTCTTGCCCTTAAGGGCCATTGACAAATCTGCTTTTGCTTCACTCAGAAGTTTGCAAGTGCATACCACTACCAGGAGACAACAGCAGTCGTACCCTATCACAAACAGTTCTCCACAGTTCACAGGTTTTGTATTACTGATGCAAATGAAACAGAGAGCTTTATAGCTGACGATCAAGGGCAGACAACCCTGTCTGTGCTGAGTAGTTGCTGTGAAAGGGGGACTACTGAGTCCCTCTGTCAAAGTGTCATGTTTCTAACAAATCTGAGGGAAAGATATTTTGAACAGCAAGTATGCATTTGTTGTTGGTTCTGTTTTGAGGTTGGATGGTGATTGTTGCTGTTTGTTTATTTGGTTGGGTGGCGGTGGCATTGTTGCGTTTTCTTTATGCGTATGTGTGTTTGCTGATTTTACTTGAAATTGTAAGTCATAAGTATATATATCCGTAGATCATAAGTTATTGTTATGTTGCAGAGCTGTATGTGGATACAAAGAAAGAAACATACAAACTCTTGGGCTTCAAAAGGTAAGTCATTCTGTGATGAAAGCAAATTACTCGGAACAGGCTAATCCGTCTTTCGGCTGAAAAATTTCCATTGATTCTCAACCAGCATTAATGTGCACTTTATGAAATGCTGGGGACAAATTATGATATTGATAATGAACATATGGTATATTCACAGAATGGTATGTTTGTGCACATTCAACTGTATGTTAATGATTATGTTTTGGTGTGTTGCAATTAATTATGATAATGAAAATACATGTATATGAGTTGTTCTTTGCTACTGGTCACAAGTGGGGGTCAGCTCACACGGACGCATTTTTCAATACAATCTAGGGGAGAAACTGGTCACAAAGCACCCAGTACATGCCAGAGAGATAGGAGAATCGGCACAATCAAAGAAAATACCAAAATCATTCAATAGATATGGAAATATTAAGATTTACTGTGAAAATGCTAGCAAAAATGGCGTCCAAAAATGGGAACGCACACTTGGTGCGTCTTTGAACACTTACCTCCCGTTCTGTGTTGTTGATAATAGTCGTGTTTGTGCTGTTTTTGTTGAAATAGAATCTAATAAAACTGATGCAGTTATTGAAATGTTGCAAATTATTGTTGTCTTTGTGAAATGCGAGAGTGTTCTGAGGCGTAATCTGCATACGGCTGATGTCTCACATAGGGTACCCCACTTCGATCAGCGTATCACTCCAAATGAGCTTCATAGCAGAAAAGCAGACACACTACCAAAACACTGCATAACAGATCTACAAGACTGAGCCAGAATCATTGAAATGTACTTCCTGTATAAAATATTGCAATCAAATTTGCTCACGCCGTCCCACATGCAACGCAGGTTACCTTCGCCTTCGATTCAAAGTAACTCAACGCTAACTTAATTACCATCGAAACGCAGATAACGAACTGATTCGGAGATTACACGCCACACATTTCTGATATTTTACTCACAAATTTCAACTGTGTTGTTTCGCGATAAACAGCCATAAACAAACAAATGTGGTGCCGTCACGTCGCTTCGTAAGGAGAAACGCAGGTTACCAAGAGATTGTTTCCGATACCTGTCGGATTAAAATCATCGTTTTTCACGAATGAAGGCTCTTTGGCAGATCTGGTGAGTTGGAACATGTCTATGAATGTTTCGTTTAATGTCAAATGCGTACATTCTTGTCGATATTGTTACCTTTGGGCTCATAAATGAAGTCAATGGTCGTGTTTTCCTGAAGTGACTTTTGTCATCATAGAACTTACTGTGCTTTGATCATTGACTGAGAAGAATCTTCCGATGAAATTAGTTCATTTCACTACGCGACTGCAGATCTGCAAGGAAACTTATGGCAGGGGAAATAAGCTTAACTGAAGACGAATAAGCGGAGTAACTGTTCTTCAACGGATTGCTCTCACTGATCTAAATATTTAGATCTTGTCTGCTAGTCTGCTAGTCTGCTAGTAAGTAGGCCTAGTCTTCGGTCGTGTGAAAGTCACATCTATTTCGACTGTGTGCATCGATCCGTGTAGTGAAATGTTGATCTTTGATGATTTGGCAACATAACTTCGCTACATGTGCTTCGAGTGTATCTCCCCGTAAACCATTTGAAAACGTGTTTTAACAAGACAATGTTTCGACAGCCCAGACGGGGTGGATCCTCGATAGCTCACAGGGTATAATGTTTTCCGCCGTTATTTTAAGAATCCTGTCAAATTTGCTATTCCAAAAGTACCCTTTGACACGACTCGAGTGGCAAAGAACATTCTCTGCAATTCCTGTCTTAGTCCGTGCAGCCGTTTCGGGTCATATCGTCATCATACAAACATACACACAGACACACAAGAACCAGCTTTTAAAGTTAGATTATGTAAGAACCATGTGAACCAGTGATTTTTTTCTTATGTACATCAGATACTACAGTTTTTCTGCTTTATGAAAAGCAATATTTCAAAAACAAAACTAGAGATTTGAATTTTGACCACTTGTCCCCCTTTCTGTCACCAGTACTGAAGAACAACTCACGTATGTTATTCACAAAATGGTATTTTTGTGCACATTTAACTGTGTGTTAATGATTGTGTCTTATTGTTGTGTTGCAATGAATTATGATCATGAAAATATGTTATTCACAAAATGGTATGTTTGTGCACATGTTAATGATAATGTCTAATTTTGTTGTGTTGCAATGAATTATGATAATGAAAATATGTTATTCACAGCAAAATTGTTAATTGTATGTTTGTGCATAAATGTGATGTGAATGATTATATGTTTTGTTGCAGATTTAATTTCTTGAGCATCTTCCCAGCGATTTTCTCAAAGGTTTCTAGGGCAGCTTATTCCAAGGTAAGACTGAGTTGTCTTCAGCTCCTCCTCCTCCTTCAGATTTTGCTGTGCATCAGAATGTACTGTAGAAATATAAATTAATTATGCCAGCGGAACAAAATTCAAATTTGGATGGAGCAGCATGAGAGCACACCGGAACAAGTGTTAGATTAGAATAGAACACACAAACACAAGTGGGAAAAGATTTGTAAGTTGTTCCAAAGGAGGCATAATTATTTTTGTGACTCCAATTTCATTAATTTGCTTAAAGGCACAGTGCAGCTCACAGCCTTCGTTTTGCGTTTTTGTTGCAGCTGAGTGCATTTACAGTTCAAAAATCCTATGGTAGTAAAACAAACCCAAAACTACCCAACGACGACATCTGTGAAGCTCGACAGTTTCTTGTTCACACGAGTGCATAAATTAACCTAGTTATTACGTGGTGTTTGGTCGGAGTTCGATTCAACTGAGTGATTCCGGCCTCCATTTTGTTTTACACAAACTCATGATGACGTCTGACATAGTTTGCTAGTGACGTGTCTTTTTGTGCATGATGTGGTGATCTACCTTATCTAAATTTAGATCCAAAAATAGGTCAAGACCAGCCGGGTCCGAGTACGAAATTAATTCGTAAAAAAATCGCAGTTCTTGACTCTTTGGGTGCAAGTCAATGAAACTTGGTAGTTCTTCTAACGGATAGCTGCCTGAGGTATGACTAAAAGCCCCAGGGGCTCCGTGCACCTAGATTTGACAAGTTCAGTACCTTTAAGGGGGGTATGTGCATGCATAATACCATTTCTTCTTTAGTTCACCATTTTCATCCTTTTTTATGATGCTCGAATAAAGGGAGAGGGATGGAAATGACTTTAGGCAAGCTTGTATCAACATTACGTTTCATTTTTTGTCAGACTCGCACTCAGACTCAAAATTGTTCAGTGTTTTCTTCATTATGTTTGCCTCTTTTCCTTTGCAGACTGAGGCAGAACAAGCTATTGTTTTTTTGTTTTTTTCAGTATCTTATCTACAAGTACAAGTATGTCCAACTCAACGTTTCATCATTCACTTAATTATTCTTTCTCTTTTTTTCCAGGCCAAGGCAGAAAAAGTTGGAGGGGACTTGAAGGGTGATGGCATGCAGACAGGGGGGACCATGGTTGTGGAAAAAGGTCAGTAGGGGTCAAGGTGGAGGTGAAGGCGGCAGGGATTACTTCCCTTGTTACACCCAGCCATGCAAGCTTGAAAAGGATGTTCAGACATTTTTGGAGTGGGCGAGGAATTTAGTCTTCTACACATCGGTCATTTTTTTGCATCCTCGTCTTTGGCAAGAAAAACCCGTTGTTTCCTTGTTCGGTGCAACATCAAGGCTAGTTAGCCCCATCAGCCTCCTTGGTGCCGTGGATTTTGCACTGTTTTTCTTAGTGGAATCTTGTCAGTGTTGTCCCTCTTCTTGTCTGCAAGTTCTTAGTGCTGAATAGATCTGTAAGAAAATCTGACCTCTGCACACACTTTTTATTTTGTCTTTAGCTTTACACCTACAAATAAATGTGTGTGTAGTGTAACAGGGCTCACAGGAAAACTCAAGATTGTTTTGTTTTGATGGTTTGATTTTTTCATGTGAATGGTGTTTTATGTTTTTAGGTGGATTTTGTGTGTGTTGTGGTTGGGGTGTTTTTTGTAAAGGGGGGGGGTAATTTTCAGTTTCTGTTCTTCACATTCATTTTTTCCGAGCTAACTAACACAGTGTCAGGGATAGGATAAACAGCAGAGAAAACTCGTTGTTGAGATGTAGCGAACAGCAATAACTGTATAAAATGATGAACTCACCTTTAACCGGCAGGAGGAAAGACGCTACTGACCTTCAAACAGGACAGTCCCGCAGACCACGTCGACCCAGCAGAGGTGCTGAAAGCGCTGGGAATCGACGAGCCGCCACCCAAATCAGGGGGAGCAACTGCAGCTGGGGCCAGCTGTGACGGCGACGTGTGTGCCATGCCCAAGAAAGAGGAAAAACCCGCTCCCAAGTGTGAGGGGGACGTCTGCGAGATGCCCAAAAAAGAATAAGGTACCCTCCGCCTCCCCCCTTTAAAACCCCCCACAAATGTGAGAAAATCATGTCTCAACCTTTATCACAGCAGTGGCGACTTTAGATGTAGACACAATAGACATAACCTTTATCATGCAGCCAGCCAAGACTGTAGGCGCCCAGCGAAGGATGTTTGAATTTGAAGGGAACGGCAACACTAACCCTGTTCGAAGCAATATTTCCCATTCATTTGAAACAAATGAGGTTATCTTTCTTGCGTGTTTGTGAGAGGAACCTTCAATAAAGATGTAATTTTTACATTTAGTCAAGTTTTGACTAAATGTTTTAACATAGAGGGGGAATCGAGACGAGGGTCGTGGTGTGTCTGTGTCTGTGCATGCGTGTGTGTAGAGCGATTCAGACTACTGGACCGATCTTTATGAAATTTGACATGAGAGTTCCTGGGAATGATATCCCCGGACGTTTTTTTCGTTTTTTCAATAAATACCTTTGATGACGTCATATCCGGCTTTTTGTAAAAGTTGAGGCGGCACTGTCACACCCTCATTTTTCAATCAAATTGATTGAAATTTTGGCAAAGCAATCTTTGACAAAGGCCGGACTTTGGTATTTCATTTCAGCTTGGTAGCTTAAAAACTAATGAATGAGTTTGGTCATTAAAAATCGGAAACTTGTAATTAAAATTATTTTTTTTTATTAAACAATCCAAAAACAATTTCATCTTATTCTTCGTCATTTTCTGATTCCAAAAACATATACATATGTTATATTTGGATTACAAACAAGCTCTGAAAATTAAAAATATAAATATTATGATTAAAATTTATTTTCCGAAATCGATTTAAAAACAATTTCATCTTATTCCTTGTCGGTCCCTGATTCCAAAAACATTTAGATATATTTTTGGATTAAAAACAAACTCGGTAAGCTAAAAAGAATAGACATACAGAAAAGCGTGTTATCCTGCTCAGCGTGACCACTACCGCACTATTCTGCATGGCTTGTCGATTTCACTGCCTTTGCCACGAGCGGTGGACTGACGAAACTACGAGTATGTGGTCTTGGTGAAAAAAACAGTGCGTTCAGTTTCATTCTGTGAGTTCGACAGCTTGACTAAATGTTATTTCGCCTTACGCGACTTGTTGTATATTAGATTTGAAAATTGGCGGACTATCGATACATGTCGTGTCCCACTACAATAGGCTTACAAACACGATCGTCTGCTACAACATGAGGTGACCACGGTCACTGTGATCATGTATTGGTAAAATGCATACTCAAGTACCGATATATACTGTTCAAAAAAAGAAACGCATAGCTTGTAATATTTGGTTAATTTAGTTATATGGCTACAAGGATATCCACCAAACTGCAGAAAATGTTTATCTGGTCGTCGACCTTTCGTCCATTGCCACAAGTGAGCTCTGCACGTGACGCATGCGTTATCAGTGGCTACAATGTCAAAATTGCTCATTTGGCATGACCACTCGTCATGCTTCAGTGTAATCTCGTGAAACTCGGGGAATATTGAGCTGTCACCATGTCTTCCAAAACCCATAAAAGCGGATTGTTCGCCACAAAGAAATCAGACGACAATTCAGCGACGAAAGATGGCCCGATTGAGCAGAGAAGACCGCCAAATTGCATTGGGTCGTTTACAAGCAGGCCAAAGTCAAAGTGCAATCGCCAGGCACTTCCACGTGTCCCAGAGCACCATCAGTAGACTGTGGGTCAGGTTTCAAGCCACTGGCTCCGTTGCTGACTTGCCACGAGCGGGAAGACCAAGGGCGACAACTGCTGCTCACGACCGCTTCATACGGCTCCGCCACCTCCGGAATCGTTTCCTGTCGGCCTCATCTTCTGTCCAGGCTCTCCCCGGGCCACACCGATTATCGGACCGGACCGTGCGGAACCGCCTGCATGAAGCTGGTTTGAGAGCTCGCAGACCTCACAGAGGAGCTGTCCTCACCCGCCGCCATCGCCAGAACCGAGTGCAGTGGGGCAACCAGCACCTTCGCTGGACCGTCCGGAATCACTGGAGACACGTGTGGTTCAGCGACGAGTCCTACTTCCTGCTCCAGCGACATGATGGTCGGAGGAGGGTCTACCGGAGAGTAAACGAACGTTACGCGCCCAACTGTGTGGATGAGGCACCCGTTCATGGTGGTGGAGGCGTCATGGTGTGGGGGGCGATCAATACCGCTGGAAGGAGCACCCTGGTGCACGTCCAAGGGCGCATAACTGCCCAGCGATACGTGGAGGAAATTCTGCGCCCACACGCCCTTCCTCTTCTGGCTGACCAAGATGCCATATTCCAGCAGGACAACGCTCGCCCGCACACAGCACGACTCACCACCCAGTTCCTCACCGACCACCATGTCCAGGTGCTTCCCTGGCCATCCATGTCGCCAGACATGAACCCGATAGAACACCTCTGGGATGAATTGGACAGACGTGTGCGCAGGCGAGAAGAAGCGCCGGCAAATCACCGCGATCTATTGCAGGCACTTCAGGAGGAGTGGGACACCATCCCACAGCAAGATATCCGGCATCTGATCCAGTCCATGCCCAGAAGGTGCCGGGCAGTTGTTGCTGCTCAAGGCAGTCACACCCCCTACTGACTTGACAGCCTCGGCACCCAATCGTATTGATTGACTGATTGATTTGAAGATGCAAATGAACTGTGTGTGCATTCAACTGTGTCCATACCAAATTTCAAACAAATAATCTAAATATTGGATTTTCTGTTAATTTTTTCGAAAAATAAAACAAATTTGGCAAGTAGCAACTATGCGTTTCTTTTTTTGAACAGTATATAATTGAAGGTCTTCATCTTTTATTCAGCCGTTGAACGTAAACATGTTGATTCGATGTTCATGTCCCAAGTGAAACGATAGTCCGCAGTCAATTTTAAACTTCGCCACTGAGCGAAATATCAAACAGAACACATTGGCAGTTTACATGACATAATACTTGAACACAGAAATCAGACTGATGATGTAGTTCATGTTCACTCGATGAATTTGAAAGATAAAGACCAGAAAATCTTTGACAAAATTATATGGATAATCGTAGCGATGTGAGTATGGAGGAGTATGGAGTATTGAGTCGGACAGTGCCTTAATTATGCCTTTGACAAAACATTCGTTGTTTTCTTCATTCTCTCGTGCTTTTTCCAGGTGACAATATCGGCCAGTGTTAAAGTGTAACCACAACCAGATCAGCCCAGCTGACCGACAGAGAGTTCTCGCTGACGTGTTGTCATGACAACCTCTTTCCAAAACTCTGCGCCACAGAGGGGAGGAGGTTCGATTCCAGCGCTTACCCGCTTCTTCACTGAGAGAGAGAACCCTGTGTTGACATCACCTTGGCTGTTTTGTGTTGTGGGAACATGGAACGCTTCAAATCTCATAAAACTCCTGATGACGGTTGTTGCTTTTCGTGTTGTTTTGTGCAGTTTTGCATAATTGTTGAAGTTTTTTGTAGTTGATTTTGCTTCCGTGTTCTTTTTCTGTGCGTGGTGTATATTATTTTTTTCAATTCAAGTGCTCTTCCAGTTCCAGTCTTGCCATATCAAATTTTGTCTTCTGCTTCTTCTTTCATTACTTTTCGAGGAGTGAGGTTTGACATCTTTCAACCTTATCTTTCTCACTCTCTCTGTGTGTTATATGCGATGGGGAGACAGGGGTGGGACTTTTCCGCAAATGCGCGGATTTCCACGGACACAACTTAGGAATTCCGCTCGAGTAATCTATTTTTCCGCGTCCCATTTGATCACAGTATCTGTAACTTGTTGACTGAATGATATGGAGAGAAGTGAAGATGGAACAGAACACAGAGTTAAATTGTGCTGACTGAAAACTCCTGATAACTACTAGTCATTTTGAGCTTCAATGCATTGAATCATACTATTGCCAGTATTGGATTATGGGTACATGGTTCATTACGTAAGTATGCACCATTATAATGTTACCATTGTGTGATTTTTTTTTATTTTTATTTTTTTTTCTTCAGGAGAATGTCTTTTTTTTTTTACCTAATCCAAACGAGTTGAATTTTAGTCTCAGAATGCACCAGACTGTACAGATTTTAATGTACCATTTAAGAAAAAAATTGGGGGGAGTATGCCCCCGCACCCCCCTAGAAAAAAGGGATTTCCTCTTTTCATGGGGAGAGGGGGTTGGTTGAAATTTTTTACTTGGATGCTAAAATAACATCATTACTGTGCCTTTTCTTGCTACATTCAGTTTTCTTTGCTTTCTTTCTGTCGGCTTTTGACAGGAGCGCCTCCCTACTTCCATTTCAGATCAGTAAGGAAAAATGACAGAAATCATAGAAAATGCACTGTTTTTAAGTACAACGTTCTGCTGGTTTTTGTGATTTATAAGTATGTATTTCTGTTCAAATCAAAGTGATGATTTTGAGCAGTGTATTGCAGTGATATTGGTTACCATGTACAATAAATTAATCTTTACCTTCTAATATGAACAATGACTCTTAGTGAACTTAGTCTCACATAACTGGAAAAAACAAAACAAATACAACTATTTTGTTGTTGTTGAAATCTTCCTTACTGTATTTCTACTCTGTAAGCTGCGTTAAATCAGATCAGGTTGATGATTTTTTTTACATGCCATGTGTTAATTAATTTTTAGGATTTATCATAAATCAATTTGAAAGGTTTTGAGGCACAGTTTACTTACCATGAATGGGGTCAACATAATATGTGATATAAAATACATCAATGTAGAGCTTTCATTCCAATACATTCTAGAATAATAAAGTGACCGTTCTTCATGGAAAGCCACTGTTCGCACATGACTACAGACCAAAAAGAAAATCCATCTTGCAACAGTATTTCTGCAATTGTCAGCTGAAAAGTCAGTTTTTACTTCATTCATCTAGTACTGATAATGAAACCTAGTTTGCTGTTCACATTTCTTGCAAACGAACATGGTCGCAATAAAAGGACACATAGAGAATACTACATGGCTTGCTGTGTCGTACCAGATTTACACGAGTTGTTTTTTAAAATATTGAACTGCGAGCAAAAGCGAGCTGTTCACTATTTCAAAAAGCAACGAGTATAAATCTGGTACGACACGGCAAGCCATGTAGTATTCTGTTTATCCTACATACTGTACTTACGTGTATTTCACTGAAAATGTCTTGCCGTCAAGGCAGCTAAATTGAAGAGGCTTGTTTTGGAACCTCGATCTCTTCTAAAGCCTCGTGCAATCTATTACGTCAAAGCAAAGAAACGTCTCTTTGAAAGTATGGCGTGACGTGTTAGTTCTAAAGATTCATCGAGGGTAATTAGCAAGCGCAATTTGTTTCTATAATGGCGTTTGTCTCGGTGACTTTGGCATCATAAGCAGTGGAAAAACAGGTCCCTGCCAGACTTGCTTGACATGACCTCATTTACATGATATACACACGTGTGATTTGAACGATTATCTCACGAGTGTCTCTCTCACGTATGTAGGATACATAGCTACTTAATGTTTTTTTTCAGAGATTCGTTAGTTTGCTTACGTATTTGAAAGATTCAATCTTGTGGACACATTAACATTTTGAAAGAATTGCTTTTACACACACGACACCCAAAACTGTCACATCAGTTTGGTATGAAATGTAATTGCGTATTTTGAGCAATTTCAAAATAAACAATCAAAACTAATTGTGTGTGTGTATGTTTGTACACTTGTGGATTTTTTTTAGATGCATGTGTTTTTGTGTATAGTGGTACAGTGGAACCCACCTAAGATCTAACAAAACTGAGAATCGGGTCTTTATAAGGAGGGAGTCTTAAGATTAGGCATAGACCAAATAGCCTGGACCGCCAACTCGTCACGTGACCCTTCGAGGTTACGACGCTCGACTTTCAGGGGCGCTTAGCGTCCGGTTTGAAAGGCCAGTGATTCGAAGACAGTGAAAAGAAAGCACGCTCCAGTTATTTGTGACAATGGGAGGTGACAATGAACTGGATTTTCCAAAACTCCAAACTAAACTTAACAAAACTCATCGAAAAACATGTTCCATATGCACTTTAGCTGAGTTTATTTTTGCATTTTCAGAACTTGCCTCAACAACTTCGTCCATGTTTACAATCGACACCGGATATGACATCCCCCTGATTTCTGAAAGGCCATGTAAGCGTAGGTTCCTAAATGCGAGAGGCCGCTACCTCGTAATAGAGAGAAAGAGCGGAGAGAGAGCTAGTTGGCGGTCCAGGATAAATGGTCTATGGAATAGGGTAAGTATACAGCTCAGGTTATGAACAGAACATTTGAGAAAACAGGGTCTTAACGGAGAGGGAGTCTTAAAAGGGAGGTCCCACTGTATCTTTGACGAGGATTATTACAGAAAATGACTATCTTTGACGAGGATTATTACAGAAAATGACTATCTTTGACGAGGATTATTACAGAAAATGACTATCTCTGAAATTTCTTTCTCTCTTATGTGCATCATGCCTTCCGTCTGTCTCTTGTTTAAGGTGTCTTCCATTCAATAACCCGTGTCATCTAGCTGCAACACACATACTCTCACACAATTCTTAGTTTTCTTCTTTTTAATAAAGGTCCTGAGTAGTTGAACACATTGCACAATAACCTGAGTGGGTACCCAAAAGACATGCAGATATATGACATATAAATTGTAAAATTAATACACAAATTTACGTAGTCCAGTTCAACAGAGCTGAACATCTGATTAAAGCATTAAAAGTGCGGTTCGCATGGCAGACTTGCAACAAACTTTCAAGGGTTTTGTGTCGGAAGCAAGTCAGTTGATATTCGCTGCCTATGTGAACAGCGCTACTATTAGTTCTTCTTCTTCTTCAGTAGAGAACTGGGTTCTTGCGAACGTCTCAGAGTAGTTTTAGGGCACACACAGATAATTATGATAATTAAACATGATGATACAGACACCTAAAAATGTCAAATGAAAGAAACTTACAAACAGCCATGCATTATTATTATTTTTTCATTATATGCAATTTATATCGCGCACATATCTCAACCACGGATTCAAGGCGCAGGGATTTATTTATGCCGTGTGAGATGGAATTTTTTACACAATATATCACGCATTCACATCGGCCAGCAAACCTCAAGCCTATCTATCCAAAGTGCATTCTATCCAAAGAGTTCACAGTACATTGAAAAAAAATACATTTAGTGTGTCGGTGTGCAGGTTTGGTTCCTTTCCCATAACTCTGCTGGAATGGCAGTGTTGGCATTCAATTGGTCTGAATAAAATATGCTTCCATTTGACATAACAGACATCCACTGTGGGTTTTCTCAGTACTTGTTGGCAAAAGGATCTCCTCCAAGCATATCACTTAGAGCACTGGTGATTTCTTTCACAACGCTGAATCCCTGAAACAAAGAACTGATCAATTGTATATCACATCTTTTATAGCGCTTTGCCTCATTTGTGAAAGATTTTTTCGAATAAAAAAACAAGAAAGGTAAATTGTTGGAACGTTTATTATTTTTGGATAAGATTCTTTCGATCAATTAATGCTTCTTATTTGTTTTGTATGGTTCATTTGAATAGGTAAATAAATAAATTCCCATAATGAAATTAATAAAGAAATTGACAAAACATGAGCACCCCCTCATGCTTGAACAAAGGGGTGTTCTGAAACCGAGGAGAGAGTCTGCATGAAGTTGACTCTAAGAAATAAATCCCTCGCTGAACGTGGGGATCGAACCCATTACAATAGAGACAACTGGTTTCAACCGGTAGACAAAACTGGTTTCAAAGCCAGCACCGCTACCGACTGAGCTATCTCCCCACTATTTCAAGCAAGCATATAGATCTTTCTGTCAATGCTAAAACAGCCAGGTTCTAATAGGCATATCTCTGCCTGTAGTATACTTACCAGACGTGTTGATGCAGCCAGAAAACGCACGTAGCATCCTTGCAGAGTTGTCTCCTTTGTCTCAACTTCTAGAGGACTAAAGCTGCACGTAATATCTGTTCTTAGTTGCTGGCCTGAAAGATATACAGTGAGTGAATCAATAACAAAATGGGAGAAAGAAACACACCATAAACAGAAAGTATGCAGGAAGCAGGAGAGTATAATACTAATATCTAAATGGAAGTAATTAAATTACAAAAACAATCAAAATGTGTCTAAAAGAAGAAGAAGAAAACAGCACAAAACTGGAGTGCGTGTTGAAGAGAATTTATTGCAGAAAAGTTGCAACTGCAATTATTTACATTGCTTTATTTCAACAAGAAATGTGGAATCAGCAAAAGCATAGTGTGGCATCACTACCACAATCACTTTTGCAAAAGTTGTTTTCCAGAAATAACTCGGGATTTTTAAGCATTGTGGTCGAGTAAGAGTCCCTTTTACAATTAAGGACAAGCTTTCCAAAATGGGACGAAGCATACCCACTTCAGATCAGCTTTATCCTTTCCCAATCAGGACGAACAACTAACTCAGAAGCAGCGTCTCTCTACTTAGACTTAGAGGGTCTCAGGCCCCAAATTTCAATTTTAAAGGTGACCAAGGAACTTTAGAGGGTCCCAAGCCTTATTTGAAATTCAAAGGCCTTCAGAAAAGCATTATTAGTCATATTGGTTCTGCCATATCTGTAAATTCGCCTATGTACAGATATGGCAGAACATTTTCTCCTCTTCAAAATCCAGCAAAGTACAATGTATGTACATTTTTTCTCCACTTTGAATGGAAACTAGCACATGAGTGCTAGTAAAAATCAGTTCAGATAACGCAAGTTTAGTGCGTCCCAGGAACCGCTCTTTTTCAGGTTTAGAGCGTCATGGGACCCCCTTCAAGAACTTCTAGTACGTTTTTTAATCGAAAATTTCAAAAATAAATTTTCATTTGATTAATATACTTACTTAACTCACAACTCCCGCACTTGCGCAGTAGACCAAGGGGATGTAACCCTAGTGGACCATGTCATAGGTCATGAAGTTTTCATGCGGTTACCTCCCCTTTTTCCAGGGTCCGTACTTCAATGTCTAAGTAACAAACTGAAGTTAATGCTATATATATGTGAGTTGATGTAAGAATATGTAATTTAATCTTAGAATGTGTGGAGAACGCAGGGATGCACAGTTTTGGGATCCATAGCTGAGTACATTGTAATAGATGTGTCAATCCTACCTATAGTGAGGGGACGACTGTAGAGATGCTTCAGGTGTTGAATCAGGTGCTCAACATCTTTGCCTAGCACCACGCATGTTCCCAGCACCTGCAGGCATCAACAATAAACGTGACACCGGTATTCAGGGCTTGAAACGGTACACAGTAAAAATATAGAGAGAAAAAAAGAAATTTTGGTGTTGGAGAAAGTCAAACAGGGATGGCCAAATCGTCCGCCCGATCGCCAGGGGCGAGTACAAAATGCACCGGGCTAGAAGAAACCGCCTGGCAGCTCACCCGGCTGGTCAGGGAAAATTCTGATCAAATGGAAAACGTTTGCTTGTGCTATCGATTTTTAAAGCCATATAAAAACTGCAGATGCAAAATCATCGTCACGTTCTAGTGAAACAAAACCGAGCCTCCTGTGTGTGTCACCGCTGTTTTAATTGTGTAAAGAAATATATAACACTCATAATTTGTTGTGTGGTATGTACCGGGCCAGCGAAATTTCTGGCGGGCTAATGACTTTCTTGAAGTTATTCGGCCGGCTGGCAAGTTAAAATTTTGAGATTTGACCATCCCTTGTCAAAAGTGATGAAGCAAAGCAGAGGCACCGCCTACAGGAGGCTCTGAAGAAAAGCTCCCCAAAACACTTTCTTTTTATGACAGAAGCGAATCTAGTGCATTCTGGGCAGAATGTTGGGTGAAGAAGAGACAATTATATGGAAACAGGCTTCCTGCAGGTTGAAAATGTGCTTTTATTGGAAGAATAAGCCTAGGCATTTATCATTATTCACATGAGTGTTCAAAATGCTATGCAGTCGATGCAGAGATAAACACCAGAGATACGGTTTTGACAATTCTTCACAAATGTTCAAGCCAAAACACTGTAACACTCTTTGCAAAATGTGGAAAGAGAGAATGCTTCATGTCCTACAGGCTAAATATTTCGCCTCTTTGATGGACAAGATATGGGTTATATGATTTGAGTTTTACACCCTCACGGCTTTTGACGAGATACACAAGTGTATGCGTCTTTAGGTGGCATCCGCCATCTGCACTTATGGCAGAATGACCAAGATCTTTTACGTGCCATTGTGGTGACATGGGGGTGGGACATGGCTTCCGTCTCTGGGTCTGCACATAAAGTTGACCCGTGTCCGTCCAGGCCCGAATTCGAACCTGCGACCTTCCGATCACAAGTCCAGTGCTCTACCAACTGAGCTACCGGGCCCCCATCTGCGTGTTCATCTGTGTCTATTTATCTTTGCAAAATGTCCCACCTGGAAGCCTCTCATAGCATGTTGCAAAGTGTGGCAGGGAGTGTCCGACAGCTGCTGGTTGTCCCTGAACACCAGTTCATCATCCACGTACACCTCTATCAGACTGTGGTAGCTGCAACACACACAGAAAGAGAAATCAAAAGTAATGGCATGTGACACCAATTAAACCAAAAAATGTACTTCGCTAACATTTTCCCTGTGATATTTTCAGAGTGTGTTGAAACACACTGTGTGTTTCAAAAACAGAGTGTGGAAATTGAGAAATCTATTATCTACCAAACAGACTTTATAATACAGACTTGTTAATGATTTTGGGGGTCAATCGGTGTCTTATGTCTTTATAAGAGCTAAAAAACAAAGGGAAGTAAGAGCTCTTAACGTGGAAAACAATAATAAGTGAGAGTTATGCTGACTGACTGAGTCTCCTGGCACCCGAGAGAGTAACAAGCTTTGAAATGAACAAACCACTTTCATCCTGATCAAAATGAAGATATAAATTTAGTCTTGAGTCGAGCGTTTGAAAATGCCTGAGCCTGAAGGCGGGTGTAACTTACACCTCTTGGTATCAGTCTGCCTTAGAGATGAGGACGACAGTTGGCCAGATGGCCAGAATAGCCCGCTGCATTTTCCTGCAAAGAACGAAGGCGCATCTGCCGCGACGGTGCCTGAGCTAAACATTAGCAGGCACTGCTCACAGCCCGGTACACGGCACTGTCAACATCCCCGGTCCCTTCACCTCTCTTGCCACCATTCGCCCTACCCTTGGTCTCATGCCTGTATTTTTCTTCTGCATTCATGAGCTGAAGCTCCCACGTACACACATGTGTTTTTTTGCACGAGTGGGTTTTTACGTGTATGACAGTTTGTGAAATTAAACTTAGGGGTCCCAGGAACCTCAACAGGTAGAGTGCCGATGGGGAGACCTGACGTACATTCGTTAACTCACCTGTCAAATTATATAGCTCCTTGAGGGCCATTCTACCTGCGGTCATCTACGTTCGTTAACTCACCTGTCAACCTTCCATAGCTCCTTGAGAGCCATTCTACCTGCAGTCATCTACGTTCGTTAACTCACCTGTCAACCTTCCATAGCTCCTTGAGGGCCATTCTACCTGCGGTCATCCAGTCCAACAACACAAGACTGCTCCTGCTGCTCATATGCACCTTCTGTAACCAAGACAATAAGCGAAAAAAATTCAAAAAAAATCATTATCAACTGTTATCATATCGTCCTGGGAGGTTACCCTCATGGAAGTTTGGGCTGCTTTCACACTGGGGAAAGCGAGCTGCCACACAGTATACGGCGCTACCCAAATTTGTTTCTTTTCATGCATGCAGGCATTCATGCCCTGAAAGTTGGACCTGAGAATTAGATCCATTGCAGAATTTGGGGTTGGAACACGCACCAATAGCAAGTAACTGGTTTTAAAGTCAGCATCGGTGCCGACTGGGCTTTCTCTGTGCAATGTGTGTGTGTATGTTTGTGAGCATTTAGGTGAGCTAACTACAATGTTTGGTGTTTAAATCAAATGTACTGAATATCTCAAGTCAGGAAATATATTCAGGCATGGGAATTGTCCGCCGAAAGGCAAATTTCTACCGAATTGGTTTTTTGTTCCGCCGAAAAAGCAGAAGTTTCCGCCGAAAAAAAAATGGGGAGGCAAAAATGGTTCTATAAACTGAATTAAATGGCAAACTTGGAGCTAAGATGAATGACACCAAATTGCACCATTTGGGTTCTTTGGAGAGAAAAAAATTTCGGACCCCCCTAGTAAGGCTAGGTGCTTCGCGCCGTCGACTTTGTTATTACTTACACATTTTCAGCTTTTTTTTACAATTTTTAATTCCCATGCCTGATATATTCAGTGTCTCGCACATGGTTGCAATATTTTTGTCTTTCACAAATAATTACTCTCCACAAGTTAAAAACTCTCTCACCTGTGTCTGCTTGAATCGTGCATCAGCGAAGCAGACCACAGGGTCCCCCAGAACAGCCAGAAAGGCATCGTCACTGAGATTGTAGTTAAAATTCTGTTGGCTGACTGCACTGTGACCCTTACAGTGATACACCTGCACACGAGATTTTTTTTGCGTGAAGCGATATGAAAAGATTTAGTAAATCTGTCAGCCTGAAACTAAAAGATAGACACTGAAAACTTGGGGTCAGACAGCGACAGACTGAGAGAAATACAGACAGACAAGCAGACAGAGAAAGGAGGGACTCTTAACACAGAACAATTAAGGCGGAGACCAAAAATATACACAAGCAAACATTGCAACATACTGAGACCTTATTTTTCTCAGATGTTCTCTTCGCAGCTCAGTCAAACCTGCCCTGGCGACCACCTTTTGAAAACCACCACCTGTCCGCAACGACCTACCCGAAAGGGTCCCTGGCAAGTTCTCTTTAATGGGCGGTTCTGGTGAGGTTATGCCCCTTCTTTCTTTCGGCTGGTAACAGGCGGAACCTCGCGGCAAGATCACACGAGAAAGGACAAAAACCTGCATTGGTCCCAAATAGCATGTCGCTTTGGTAACAGTCCGTGTGTAAGTCGTGCATTTTATACGGTAAAAAGACAATGGTAACAGGCGGAACCTCGCGCCAAGATCACAGGAGTTGTCTCGCGTTATCACCCCAGAAGCGCTCATTGATATAAATTTCCATAACGACCACATGTCTATAACGATCCTTACGTGGTCGTCACGGACAGGTTTGACTGTAACAGTAAAATTTACCCCTGTTACAACACTCTCTCTTAAAGCCATATGTACTCGATGACTATACACGCTAATTGCTTTACCAACAGCTGGAGACATGCTAAATTAAGTTCCCTGCAAAATATTGTGGTCTAGGACCCCTTCAATGTTGAGATATGTTAATTTTCATTTTGATCTGGATCGTCCTATTTATAGATTTGGCAACACATGTAACGTTGATGCAAGGGAGAGAACTCCGTGTCGTTGTTGACATCCTCACTTTTTCAGAGGCTAGAACAAGCTGTAATGCATGTATTATGGTCCGCGCATGGTGACATATCGTCATTATATGGTCTTATGGTGCGTTTGACATCGATTGTGGGCAAACTACACTTTGTAAACACGGGAGTGCGTTAGTATGCCTTTAAGGCCTTACAGTTGCTTCAGACTTTCCTTTTAAACTTAAAACAGAGATACAGTGGAGCCCCCCTCCTCCTTTTTAAGACTCCCTCTCTTTTCAGACCCATGCAGTTTTCTCTGATCATCTCTTCATAAACCCTGTAATTGTACCCCCATTTAAATTTGTTTGTTTGTTTGCTTAACGCCCAGCCGACCACGAAGGGCCATATCAGGGCGGTGCTGCTTTGACATATAACGTGCGCCACACACAAGACAGAAGTCGCAGCACAGGCTTCATGTCTCACCCAGTCACATTATTCTGACACCGGACCAACCAGTCCTAGCATGCACTAACCCCATAATGCCAGACGCCAGGCGGAGCAGCCACTAGATTGCCAATTTTAAAGTCTTAGGTATGACCCGGCCGGGGTTCGAACCCACGACCTCCCGATCACGGGGCGGACGCCTTACCACTAGGCCAACCGTGCCGGTCCTCCCCATTTAAAGACTTCCCCTTTTTTAAGACATGATTTTCTCACTTTTTGTTAGGTCTTAAAAAGGAGGTTCCACAGTGTCCCTGTCATTTCTAAACTGAAACCGACCTTGGTGGATTCCTGACTGGTAACCAAGGCAACACATTTCTCCCCAATGTTGTAGTCAATGTCAATCATGTCTCCCCCCACCAAACCTCCTCCAAAGGTCAAAGGGTATATCCACCGACAAGACGAAGCACTTGCGTTTTCTGGTACCATCAAACGTAGCTGGAAGCATAAAATGGGTATATATGATACCAATACATGCAGTCTGGCAGTAACCTTAAAAGTACGTTTCTGCTGCTAATACATGTATGATGAAGTCACAGAGACGAACTTCATTCTTTAAATTCTTTGGCAGTTCTTGGGTGACATGCCACAACAAATTGTGTACTCGGATGAGTATTTTTGGGAAAGAAAAGGTTATAATATTTAAGAGCACGCTGCATAGCCAACCCATCAGACTAACGTGTTCGTCAAGATGACAGGATTAAGCTAGCCAGTGGCGAGCTGGTTGCTTTGCCTCGCATTGAAAAGCTTTGGTCATTAAAAGTTTTTTCTCTCTTTATTTGGTGTTTAACGCGAACGTCGTTTTCAACCACGAAGGTTATATCGCGACGGAGAAAGGGGGGGAGATGGGATAGAGCCACTTGTTAATTGTTTCTTGTTCACAAAAGCACTAATCAAAAAATTGCTCCAGGGGCTTGCAACGTAGTACAATATATTACCTTACTGGGAGAATGCAAGTTTCCAGTACAAAGGACTTAACATTTCTTACATACTGCTTGACTAAAATCTTTACAAACATTGACTATATTCTAAAAGGGGGTCCTAGTCTACCACACCACTTCAAAATCTAGACAGATCAAGTTATTTCCGAATCCTGTAATGTCTATTTCTGTGCTTATGCGACACACTACAATTCATCTTCAGGAACATAGAAGTCAGAAAAACTTACAGGGTAAGAATGTTGAAGGGAGACAACTTCACCCCTCTTGTATTTTGTTTCTCGTTTCATCTCTCGTGGATTGCTCACTTCTAGAGTTACTCTCCCCTTTCCCAGCCTTGGTTGCTTTTCTTCTCCATTTGACTCCATGGCCCTTTTCCTGTGAAGACAATGGAGTAAGAATATAATCAACATAACACGATCATATGACCATTGTAGAGTCAGTTATATAACTTTGTAAAGTCTAACATAATATATAAGCCAGTTCCATGTGATGTACTTTAAAAAAAATCAAGCCTCCTTAATTTATACAAATCCATTCAGCATGTATGAACAGCAATATCAACATCAAGGGTTGACTGATTTATTATAAATTATTTCTTATTACAGTACTGTATTTAAATTGTAATTATTTGATTACTGCAAAATTACTGTGGCACCTCCCTTGTAAGACCTAAAAAATCTGATAAAAATCAGGTCTTCTTCTTCTTCTGCGTTCGTGGGCTGAAACTCCCACGTGCACTCGTGGTTTGCACGAGTGGAATTTTACGTGCATGACTGTTTTTACCCCGCCATTTAGGCAGCCAAACGCCGCTTTCGGAGAAAGCATGCTGGGTATTTTCGTGTTTCTATAATCCACCGAACTCTGACATGGATTACAGGATCTTTTTCGTGCGCACTTGGTCTTGTGCTTGCGTGTAAAAACGGGGGTGTTCGGACACCGAGGAGAGTCTGCACACAAAGTTGACTCTGAGAAATAAATCTCTCGCCGAACGTGGGGACGAACTCACACCGACAGCGGCCAACTGGATACAAATCCAGCGCGCTACCGACTGCGCTACGTCTCCGCCCCTCAGGTCTTCAAAAGGAAGGAGTCTTAAAATGGGGGTAAATTTACACAGGTTATGACAAAAGTTCTGAGAAAACAGGGTCTTAAATGGAAGGGGGTAACCCAGTGTTAAACTGGGGGTTCTTCAGTATTAGGGGAGTTCCGACGGGCGCAGTGGCTTGGTGGTAAGACGTCGGCCTCCTAATCGGGAGGTCGTGAGTTCGAATCCCGGTCGCTGCCGCCTGGTGGGTAAAAAGTGGAGATTTTTCCAATCTCCCAGGTCAACTTATGTGCAGACCTGCTATAGTGACTTAACCCTCTTCGTGTGTACACGCAAGCACAAGACCAAGTGCGCACGGAAAAGATCCTGTAATCCATGTCGGAGTTCGGTGGGTTATGGAAACACGAAAATACCCAGCATGCCTACTCAATGAAAGCGGAGTGAAGCTGACTATATATGCTCTCAGAGTATAGTTTGGGGAACTCAAATGGGCAAACAAGCTCACATGTAACCAGAAAATTGGAACGCTGAAGAAGAAGAAGAAGGGGGGTTCCATTGTATCACAAATAAAACCTTACCCCATGCTTATAATATCAATAAAAGTTGAAACTGCCTGATATTCATTGGAGAAAGAGTCAGCCAAGCAGATGACGTTCAAAGATTTTGTTTTTGAAGTCAGGTGACCTGTAATCAGAATCAGAAGAGTGATCAGAATCCTGAAAACGAAGTGAACAGATTTTGTATGCAGAAAAACAAACAAATAAACAATCCAAACAAACAAAACCCCAAGCAAACAACCCTAACTCAACCCATTCACACTCCAACTGTTTGTTCAGCAAAGCATGAAAAAAGAGGACAATCATATCAATACATGCAATCAAATCTTTAATCTTTCATGTATAACAAAATGTATAAAATCCATTATGAGTTACACATGTTGCCAACCCAAACAGATGCACATGAGGGGAAAAAAACTACTGCACATTACAACAAAACAACTGTATAATAAAGTTACTAACTGTACCAAGAAAGACTAAGTACAATCTGTCCAGATAAAAAATTAAAATACAGGAAACCCGGTAATTAGCTAGTTTTGAGCTGAATAATCCAACCTGAATTATTTAACAAAACCAGATACTTTGCCATGAAATGATGAAGTTAGAGACACCTTCATCTCTTAGTGTAAAAGATCACGTACACCACCAAAGATTATATTATATATATAATACATAGCCTGTGTCTGCAGCACAATTTCAAAAAGGAAATAAAATATATACAAAATACGAACCTACTTTTTGGTCAGGCAACAGATTGCAGTCTTTTTAAGACCACTTAGCTGAGACAACGAAATCTGTCTGCAAATAAATAGTATGCAGTTCTGCGTTCGATCGACCTCACAGGTTCTCCGATCGCTAGCTTTCTGCCTTCCAGAGACAAGCAGCATTCTCAGTAAACTTGTTTCAAATTGGAAGCCGAGGCTCATGTGGAAAATTCTATTCGCAGGAACTCTGCAAGCTGTCGCATTGCTCCTGTACAAAAGCAGAGATCGAGTTGCGACAGGGAAAACGAAACCTGATATAGCTTCCGGTAGTCTTCCTTGCCAGACAATAACTTACCTCCCTTGATGCGCTCTTCCACGTACGCGCGAACCAGTTGAAAAATGGAAGCATTTCAGGGGAGAGAACCGTGATGAGAGTGAACTCCCTTGCAGGTTTTGGTTCCATTCTTCATCACAGAATCAGGAAGAACGACTCGCGTGTGTGATCGCGCGTACACTACGACAAAACTGTACTTGTTGTCAAATTCTTAACATAAGGTAAGCTTCAGTGGTTGATAGTGAACTCAGAATGCTGCTCGACGCGGCTTGTCCTGCGTCACAACAGAGGAAAAATGTGGTGACACTGGCAGTGCTGTTTCTTCCTCAGGAAACAACGAGGGACCATCGATGAAGTTTCTGTATCGATCATCGATGGCCCCTCGTTGTTTCTTGTATTTCGAATTAATAAGTGCCAGGTGAGCTCATTCTTCAGGCGGAATTGTCTGCGAAATCGCTGATTTCCGCGAAAAGGAAATTACGTTTCCAGGGTTTAAGCCTGGAAGAAAAAGACAATGGGACATTTGTCCCCCTCAACCAAATTCTAATGGTACATTGCTTTTTTACGTGGGTCTGTGAATCGATCGATTATATCGCTTGTTTTGACAGTTTCCACAGAGGTAAACGCGCAAGCACAGATCGGTCCCGTACAGATAGTTAGTAGGAGTGGTTGAATACTAATGAATTACATTTTAAAAGCTAATCACAGCACATTTCACAAACTCGCAAGTTGCTTGGCTTGGCGCCCATTTGCTTTGGTCTTTCCGAACACTGTACTCCCGTGAAAAGGGGTGCATGGGGTGGCGCAGTGGTACGTAATCTCAGTGCGCCCTTTGACGCACTGAAGGAAATTCCAATGGGACATTTTGAGATGTTATGCGCCATTGGCGCAAGGCGCACTAGTAAATGAAACCCTGCGTTTCAGCGAAAATATAAAATTGTCCGCGGCAATCCATTATTTGCTTACACAGGAACTATCAAAATATTAGTCTAAAATGCTAAAATTCGTTTTCTTTCCGGGGGGCTTCGCTCCCCTGGTCCCCCCAACGGGGCTCTGCCCCTGTACCCCGCCGGGGCCTCGGCGGCACCTGAACCTTAGCCTATATTTTCAGAGTTTTTCTCTGTTTTGGAATTCCCATGCCTGATTCTTACTGCAATGTAAATTGTAATGCAGACTCGTGCGTTATATAGTTTAGAGCTAGTCTGAATTAGAAACTGACTGTTTTCATGCTAATGTAGTACTAGTAAGCAAAAGCAATATATACGCACTCCGAGTGTATACAGGATCGATGGGTCTGTATACACTCCGACAATGAAAAGCTCTGTAACAACTCTTTAGTCAATAAATGCCACCTAACAAGACGTTAGGAAGTAGCCAATGAAGAATCAATCTGAAGTATTGACTTCTGCTATATTTTTTTTCGGAGGTTCGAGGGTTGGCAAATAATGCACATTCATATATAGAATACAACCACTTTCAGGTCGATACACACAAAGTGTGTTCCATACTCTGACAATAAACTGACGTGGCAGCATCAGTTGTGTGTGTATGTTTGTCCCATGCGTACTTTGATCAGGGGTGGGACTTTTCCGCGAATCCGCGGATTTCCGCGGACACAACTTACGAATTCCACTGGAGTAATCTATTTTTCCGCGTCCCATTTCATCACAGTATCTATAACTTGTTGACTGAATGATATGGAGCGAAGTGAAGATGGAACACCCATCGTCGAACGCTGAAGAAGAAGAAGAAGAAGAAGATGGAACAGAACACTGGAGGCTTGAGAGTTAAATTGTGCTGTCTGAAAACTCCTGATAACTAATAGGGCCAAAAAAAAAATAGGTCTGTTTACGGTAACATAGGCCAAAAAAATAGGGTCGGTAGGTCGGGATTTTTTTATTTTTTTAAATTTTTTTTTCTTCCCCCAAAAACCATATTTTTACGTTATTTTGCAAAAAAACCCAAAAGATTTTTTTCCCCCCCCCCAAATGCCAAAAAAAAGTCTAGGGTCGCGCGAAAAAAATAGGGTCGGTCGGGTTACCATAAACAGACCTATTTTTTTGGGGGGCCTAGTCATGTTGATCGAGCTTCAATGCATTGGGGCGTCACTTGGATCATACTATTGCCAGTATTGGATTATGGATACATGGTTTAATACGTAAATATGCACCATTACATTGTTACCATTGTTGTGTGAAAGTGTTTTTTATGTTTGGTTGGGATTTTTTTTTTTTTACTAAATGTTTGAACATAGAGGGGGAATCGAGACAAGTGTTGTGGTGTATGTGTGTGTGTGTGTGTGTGTGTGTGTGCGTGTGCGTGTGTGTGTGTAGAGCGATTCAGAGTAAACTACTGGACCGATCTTTATGAAATTTTACATGAGAGTTCCTGGGTATGATATCCCCAGATGTTTTTTTCATTTTTTCGATAAATGTCTTTTATGACGTCATATCCGGCTTTTTGTAAAAGTTGAGGCGGCACTGAAATTTTGGCCAAGCAATCTTCGACGAAGGCCGGACTTCGGTATTGCATTTCAGCATGGAGGCTAACAAATTAATTAATGACTTTGGTCATTAAAAATCTGAAAATTGTAATTAAAATTATTTTTTTATAAAACGATCCAAAATTACTTTTATTTTAATCATGTTCTGATTCCAAAAACATATAAATATGTTATATTCGGATTAAAAACAAGCTCTGAAAATTAAAAATATAAAAATTATGATTAAAATTAAATTTCCGAAATCGTTTTAAAAACTATTTCATCTTATTCCTTGTCGGTTCCTGATTCCAAAAACATATAGATATGATATGTTTGGATTAAAAACACGCTCAGAAAGTTAAAACGAAGAGAGGTACAGTAAAGCGTGCTATGAAGCACAGCGCAACCGCGCCAAACAGGCTCGTCACTTTCACTGCTTTTTGCACTAGCGGCGGACTATGTTCAGTTTCATTCTAAGAGTTCCACAGCTTGACTAAATGTAGTAATTTTGCCTTATGCGACTTGTTTACCTGATCCAAACGAGTTGAATTTTAGTCTCAAAATGCACCAGATTGCACAGATTTTAATGTACCATTTAGAAAAAATCGGGGAACCCCCCTAGCTATAGAACAAAGGGATTTCCTCTTTTTTCATCACAAGAGAGTCCCACCCCTGTTTGATACTATGAATTGAAAGTGCACTGCGCTCCTTTGCAAAATGGCGTCGAATGACACTCCGAGTGTTGATGTGGTTGTCTGGTCTTCCATACATGTACACTCCGAGAGTTGAGCATCAAATTGTTTTTGCACAACTGCTCTGCGATCCTACCGTCAAGTGGCTTATTTTGGATTACAAATTCGCTTCGCGACCGAAAGTTAACGCCGGAGTGTATACAGGGGCTGAATCGCGTTTATACTCGGAGTGCGTATAGCCATGGCAGTGCGAATGTAGTAAGGCTGTGTATCTGTTTTGAGCAAGCAAAGGGAAAGTTTGTGTGTGTATTTCTATTTTTATTTCTGTGTTCATGTGTGTGTATAGTCGCATTGCCTTTTAATTCATATTTCTTTTGTTCAATTGTATTCAAGAAGCAAAGAAAAACACACAGCACAATGGCCAGAATGGACCGTGGATTTGACGAGGCGATGAGAAAGTCGCTGACCAACAACAGGGTAAACTTGGTCAAGAACCTGACCAACGTTGAGGGCATAATGGACCATCTCGTTCAGGGTGGGGTCTTTCCTGACCCGGAAATGATACTGGTAAGTTCAAAATGCTCTTCCAAGTTCCATGCAAGAAAAAAAGGAGAGAGGTGGGGGGTGGGGGGATGAAGCTCGCATTATCATTATCAGCGATTAATATTGTGTGTGTATTACTACAAAGTTAACATGTGAATTTTGATAAGATAGTTGTTGAAAGAGGTTTATTAAACACACATTTGTATACATCTGATGTAAATATTGTTCTTGCATGCAACTTCAATTGAAGAATGTGTGTGTGCTCCTGTGTGCAAGTGCATACATGGGAGTGGGGGAGAGGTAGTGGTGTGTATTAACCCTTACACTGGTGCAATTCTGTAACACATGTTACATAGCCACTGGTTAAATAAACAGAGAGAAAACGGCCCCCGTAGCGCAGTGGTTAGCGCATCGGGCTGCGGGCCGGGAGGTCGTGGGTTCGAATCCCATCAGGGTCATGTGGGTTTTTCGGGCTACGGTCGGCTCCTATCCAGAGTGGAAGTGCTATGGTTCCGATGGGAAGGCTGGAATCACACAGCCGAGGTCATTCACTTAACGAATGCGACTTTGAGGGTGCTCAGGTTCTGTTTACCTGACCAACACCGCAGGTGCGTCAGTTCTCGGGCCTGGTTGACACCAGGATATATTATGACAGTAAGCGTAGAGTGCTGCCCTGTCACGTAGTCTCAAACCAAATTGGAAATCCATAGCATCATCATTATAATCATCCTCATCTCATTAATCATCCAAAATTATAAAGTGTCCTTGCTCTTGTGGCCCTTCATGCCCGGAGCTCTCATGGTGACCTTGGTCTCAGTGTTCCTGTTCGATCCTTCCCTGAATAGTACTTCTGCTGTCAGTCCTCAACGTGTGACGTTCTGGGGGGTCGACGGAGGGACGTGGTGGCGGTCTGCTCTCTGGAGGGGACCCTCACTCAGTCTGGCTCCGCGACTTAGCAGTCAATGTCGTTAGGTGGGGGCATAGTAGGTAGTGGGCTGCGTCCGTTAGCTCGGGACAGACCCACTACTGAACACCGTCGAAGTGACTCAGCAGAAGTGCAGTGTCATCTTCCGAGGGTAGCCTACCGCAACGACCCGACATCCCTCCCTGGAGCGTCTGTAAAATCGACAAGTCTGGCAGCGGAACGAAATTCAGATGTGGATGGAGCAGCGAGTGCAGGGACGGGGCGGCGTGAGTGCACACCGGGACAAGGAACAGGTGTAAGGAAAAAAATAAAAATAAAAAAAAATAAAAATAAACAGAAAGAAAAATAAAGAAAAGCGGTCATATAGGTTTTCGCATCCTTGGGAGGTAATCGGAACCGACCAAACAGACTGAGCCAGTAGCGCGACATATGTTGTGACAACCAGGTGACAGTATACCTAAAGTAGCGCGACATATGTCGCGACAACCAGCCTAGGGGTTAATGCAAACATATGTGTATGGGGGGATGGGTCCTTGCATGTGTGTGTGTGGTGAGGGTGCATACATATGTGTGAATGGGAGGGCGGGTGCAACTTTCTTAAAGATTTATTTGGTGTTTAACTCTATAAGATATATATATACCTACCTTTACTTTTGCAGTTCAAGGTCCGCCGCATGGATCAAGTTCGTAAACTCATTGATGATCTACCCAGGAGGCCGGCCAGAGACTACTGGACATTTCTGAAATGTCTCTACTACGATGCTATAGGCCAAGGGCACATTGCTGAAGACATTTTAAAGTATGTTAACCCTTAGGCTGGTTGTCGTGGCATATGTCGCGCTACTTTACGTATACTGTCACCTGGTTGTCACGACATATGTCGCGCTACTGGCTCAGTCTGTTTGGTCGGTTCCGATTACCTTCCATGGATGCGAAAACCTATATGACCGTTTTTTGTTAATTTTCTTTCTGTTAATTCACCAGTGGCTATGTAACGTGTTACAGAATTGCACCAGTGTAAGGGTTAAATGCTGTCGCTAGCTAATTTGTTGTTGCATGAAAAAAGATGCTGAAGACTTAAGGTTACACGAAACGCTCGAATAATCAATACGCGATGTGGTGCCAAAAGACAAATTTCTATGTTTATGTAAAATGAAAATGGACATTAACATTTTCTTATCTTATCTTATCATATCCAATACGGATTCAAATTTGTATTGATAGGATAAATAGTTATGATATATTGATACAGGTTGCTGGAACTCGATATAAGGCATATGAATTTAATGCCCCTCACGGGTTAAGGGTAAGAATTTACCCGATGCTCCCCAGCATGTCGTAAGAGGCAACTAACGGATTCTGTTTCTCCTTTTACCCTTGTTAAGTGTTTCTTGTATAGAATATAGTCAATGTTTGTAAAGATTTTAGTCAAGCAGTATGTAAGAAATGTTAAGTCCTTTGTACTGGAAACTTGCATTTTCCCAGTAAGGTAATACATTGTACTACGTTGCAAGCCCCTGGAGCAAATTTTTGATTATTGCTTTTGTGAACAAGAAACAATTGACAAGTGGCTCTATCCCATCTCCCCCCTTTCCCCGTCGCGATATAACCTTCGTGGTTGAAAACGACGTTAAACACCAAATAAAGAAAGATATGAATTTAATAAGAATTGTTGATTAAGCTGCATGAAGACATATGAAAAGTATTTTGACCATCTGCTCTTGTGTCTATTTGATAGTTACCTGCAGTACCCCATAACCTCCACATACTTTTCTTCTTATGATAGAAATTGATAAGTACATTGTACTGGTACTGAATCTCACTTAGGATTAGCACAAGGGATACTTGTGGCCAAAATGTCTCAAATCGTCCCAAGCTAGAGCAATACACAGTTTGGGGGTTTGGGATTTGGACTGATGTGACCATTCACCACACAGGGTTATGACGTTCAATTATCAAATTTCAATGGGACACATTTTTAATTTAGTTACAAACAGCCCATCATAATCATGATGGAAAACACAATGTAAAATAGAATGTGTGGTTTACCAAATGAGCACAAATTTAATTCCAGAAAATATGAAGAAGCTGGTGGCACCGTCCGTGACGGAGATCTCATGAAAATGCGACACGACTACCTTCAACAGCAGCAACAACAACAGCAGCATGTACAATGGCTGCATCAACCAGATATGGTTACTGAACAAGCTCGCCTTCAGCAGAATGCTAATCAATCACAGCAGCAACAAACACATATGCAGCAACAACCACCACCTTGGTTACAGTCACAACAGGAGCAAAGTCGAGATCAACAACCTGAAGACATAAGAGTGAATCAAAAGTGATTATTGTGCTAAGATGGATTACCAGTGTGGTTTTTTTTTTTGATTTGTTTGTGTACATAGGAATAATACAGAGATGTCAACTTTGATGTCTTTTGTGCTAGAAAAGAATATGTGCATGTGTTCGTGCGTTGGTGAGTGTGTTATCTTCTGTTTTACCTATGTCACTCTCAAACTCAACCATGTAAGAATGAAAAAAACAAGACTCATATGTTATTGGAACGTTTAATTTAGGACCAAAAAAAAGTCTTTGTTTTTTTTAAATTGAATTTTGGAACATTAGCAGTCTATCTGTTGTTGGATTATTTTACAAGTAAGTTCATTTTTGACAGTGTGTCAAATGTCTGTAGGGGTTATCATGGACATATATAATATTTATTTCTTACCCCATTTTCTCTGTCTAGACTGATCTGTCGGTCTCTCTGTCTGTCTGTATCTCTCTCTCTCTCTCTCTCTCTCTCTCTCTCTCTCTCTCTCTCTCTCTCTCTCTCTCTCTCTCAAAGTCTTGTTTTGTACGTTACAGCAGCACAATCCAACACTGGAGGTCAGAAGCAGGTAACATGGTGACATCTGCTTCCGGTGACACAATGGATGCTATGGCAGGAAATGTAGGTCACACAGAAGGAGGCGCTGAAGTTGATGATGGTGGGGGTGGTGATAGTAGGAGCGTTGGACCCATGGATGAAACTCCAGCACCAATCCCTGCCAGCGGTGATGGTATTCATATTTCATTTTTCATTTTCATTACTTAAGTGTCCCATCGCTGGGAAATTCGGGTCACTTTCTCCCAGTGGAAAGCTAGCAGCAACAGAGTCGTGCTACCCAGGTGTAAGCGACTGTTTAGGTGTAATCAACCACCCGCACTTATGGCAGAATGACCGAGGTCTTTTACGTGCCGCAGTGGTGACACGGGGGTGGATCATGGATACCGTCTCTGAGTCTGCACATAAAGTTGACCGGTGTCCATCCTGGCCCGGATTCGAACCTGCGACCCTAGGATCACAAGTCCAGTGCTCTACCAACTGAGCTACCGGGCCCCCATCTGCGTGTTCATCTGTGTCTGTTTATATTTATTGACCAGTGTGCATAATGCCTGTCAATGTGTGTGCATTCACCAACCCACACATACTGTTTCCTTTGTCCAAGCGTGTGAACATGATTGTAGGCAACTCGCAACCATGCCGGGAAATTGTGCTATCATCGTTCTTCTATTGATTTGTTAAAGGCCCACTCCTCCTCCCATAAACCATCGATTTCTGATCACAGATTTCAACTCGTAAACATGCCGGGAAATTGTAATATCATTGTTCTTCTATTGATTTGTTTAAAGGCCCACTGATCTTCCTCCCATAAACCATCAATTTCTGATCACAGATTTCCCCAAGCTTTTACATGCATAACAAATATACTTTCATTTGAACGCTTACCACCAGGGCACGTAGTGGCTGCTTTCCGATGGGCATGAGAATTTTTCAAAGAATTTATTTTGCGTCATCAACCATAATGGTATTGATCCGTTCCCCCCATGGTGTGAGACAGATTTTAAAAATTAGAGTTGGAATACAGGTCTTATTATTCTATTCTTATTCTTAAGAAAGACGGAGATTGGAGACATTCACCTACCTGTAGTGATCCCAGTGTTGAATAATAAGTGTCGGCACGAACTGCATTCGAGAATATGAGATTTAATGTCCCAAAGTGGGACCTTTTTTTTTGCTAGCATCAAGGGAAATAACTTCAAATAAGTGAAGAGTGTATCGCACGGGGTTGTGTCCTTTTACCTGTCTCGGGCATATCAACAAATCTGCACAGGAAAGCCAGATTTCTTCTGAAATTGAGAGATTTGAAAGAGTTTTGTCGTAGCCAAGCGATATTAATACAAGCTAATTTCTTTGTGTGTTTCATTGTGTTAGTTTGGATTCTTTCAGGAAAAGCTCAAATCGTGCTGTAAACCTCTTTTGAGGCAGAGAGTGGGCCTTTAAATATGTTTCTTGATAATTAACTCTTCCTTATTGTTTTCTGACTGTCTGTGTGATAATTTTTGACATCTTTGTTATATGACATGCAATTGATGTTTTTCTTCTTAGCAACGCATCAGGGAAATGCATGTGAGTCACTCTAGGTCCTGTGCATTTGTGTCAGCCTAGTCTTTGAATGAGAGGACACTAAAAAAAACCTCATTTGCTTGTGTGAGAGAGGGAGTATAGAACCATAAGCATTTTTTGTTTTGTATGTTTCTTGGTTTCTTTCTTTCTTGGTTTCTAATCATTATTTCTGTTAGTTTATATTTTCAGGGTTGAACAACTCATCCTCCCGCTCCAACACAGAGCAGCATGCTATTAACAGCAGCTTGGTAACATGTTCCTCTCTCTTCCTTTAATTATATTATAATTTAAATTATAATGATTTAGTTCAATTTGTTATGCTGGCTGGTTAGTTGTCATATTTTACGGCCTACGATGCAAATAATGCAGCGCATTTTTGGCCGCACTCGTCAATGGTAATTTAGTTGCGTTATAGACACATGCATCTGATAAACCACACATGTGTTAGCAGAAAATAATAACCTGAAAAAAGGTCCTCAATGTTTTTTTCACTTTCAACTTAATTCATATGCAACTTTCTGACATTGTTAAAGCAACTCTTGCATGTTTATTATGTACAGTCAAACCTGTCCTGGTCATCATCATTTTCCCCTGATGATTGTGCAGCGCTCTGAGCAGGGTTTAACCCTGGATATATGCGCTTTAAAAATATTATGCATTATTATTATTATCTCTTGATATTGACAACCTCCCCATGACGACCACCCCAAATGATCCCCCGCAAGGTTTTTTTCTATATGCTGCATGGCAATTTTTGTTTCCGACACTGCATGGTAATTTTCCTCGTTTTTACAAGGACAGTAACATTTAGTCTTGAGTCTTTGAGTCTATAACTCACCTTTGCATTGCGACTGTAGATCCACAGTAATATTTAGGTGTTTATTACTTTGTTCAGGTATAGGATAAATACACACCTAGGTAGTTATGAATACATGTAAATAAGAGAAACTTCTTTTGCTGGTCATTGGACTGAAACAGGAATTTCGGTTTATAGAAAGATGACTCAAACTGGTTGCTTTGATTTTGATTTTCCAGAGGTATAAAATGGATTCGAACCCCAGGGGATCAGCTTTGATCATTGACAATCATGATTTTGACCACTTTAAGCATCGTGTCGGGACGGACATGGACTCTCAGAGGCTGAAACATTTGTTTCAAGACAATCTGCAGTTTGAAGTGGAGACCAAGAGAAACCTTTCGGCACAGGTAAGAGCGTATTGGCCTTGAAGTCTACATGTTTGTTTTTTGTTAGAAGCTTTCATGGTGAAGTTTTTGACATCACAATAGTAAATGGACAGAGGAACACTTTGATGGAAGCAGAAAACAAATCCCTGTCTCCTTCAGATGACAAAAATAGGTTACAGATTAAGCAGCCTTCTAATTCAACACATACAATTATGGCAAAGTTTTTGCTGTACATTTTCAGTACATGGAAATTTGTCAGTCTTGTATCTGAGAAATGAACTGAGTCAATGCAGTATATTTGCAGTACAGGCTTAAAAAGTTATATTGGTAAATTTTCAGCATACAGAAATTCAGTTCACCAAAAAAATGGCAAAGTCCATATGAGGTACGTTTTCAGTATAAAAGAGGTACATTTCTAGTATACAGTAGAACGCCCTGTATACTAGAAATGTACCTCTTTTAAGACCCCCCAATTTAAGACTCCCTCCCTTTTAAGACCCTGTTTTGTCAGACTTTCTGTTCATAACCTCGGTAAATCTACCTCCATTTTAAGACTCCCTCCTTTTTAAGAGCTTATTTTCTCAGACTTTTGAAGGTCTTAAAAGCGGGGTTCCACTGTAGCACCCAACTTGATTGATTCAAAAGAGGAGTTCATTTCCAGACCGGCACGGTTGGCCTAGTGGTAAGGCGTCCGCCCCGTGATCGGGAGGTCGTGGGTTCGAACCCCGGACGGGTCATACCTAAGACTTTAAAATTGGCAATCTAGTGGCTGCTCCGCCTGGCGTCGGGCATTGTGGGGTTAGTGCTAGGACTGGTTGGTCCGGTGTCAAAATAATGTGACTGGGTGAGACATGAAGCCTGTGCTGCGACTTCTGTCTTGTGTGTGGCGCACGTTATATGTCAAAGCAGCACCGCCCTGATATGGCCCTTCGTGGTCGGCTGGGCGTTAAGCAAACAAACAAACAAACAAAAAGTTCATTTCCAGTATACCTCAAATGTACTGAAGTTTGTTGGCAGTATATTTTTGGTACATTCGAGGTGTACCAATTTTGTACTGATTTCTTCGGGGGAATTCTACTAACAGACCCATGTTGGCTTTTTGCATACACTACAAGTTTCCAGTCTTCTTCTTCTTCTTGGCATTCTCTGCCGCTTACACACTCAGTCCAGCTCGGGAGATGAAGGTTCAAGTTTCCTGTAGTGAAAGTCTAGGGACTTGAAACAGAAATCCTGCTGCTAAATGAATGCCAACCTAGACGAGGAAGGGCAGACAATCGGAGTTTGGAAAAGAAAAGCTGTTGTGCCAATTTAAAAAAAAAAACACTGGAAAATAATCACATATAGCAGATGTAATCATGCAAACGATCACTGCCAACTAAGCCTGCTAGAACTTTAGCTGGAACACTGGGAACAGTGGGAAGTATGTACGTTCTGTCTAACTGGATGTTGCCCAGATAAAACATTGCAATTATACCTTTGGAGGCAGAATAAATAAAAGTCAAACAGGAGTGCGATTAGGCTAATCAATTAGCACTATTAAAAACTACACTGTGAACGCAACGTTCACAAGAGCATACCAGAGGCCTAAAAGCACCCATCCTTGCTAGCTTAGGCGCCAAATGCATTTTTTTGTCAGTTCTCATATGACTGCAGCATGTTTTGTGGAGTTTTGATTGTTTGTCTGTGTTCTTCATCCCTTAGTTTGAAAGCATGCACACATTTGTGGACATTTTTTTTTACAGATTACATCCAGTATTTGAACTGTTTTATTTGTAACAGAAATTGCTATCCTGTCACGCCAAGCTTAAAATTGCTACGCTCAAGCAAAAAAATCACAAGCATGCAACAGTTTCCTCATTCTTTTTGGGGGGAGTTCTTGTACTCATTTCTGATTCTCACTCCATGTAGCGGTCAGATTATTGGTCATATACCACAGATGCGGTCTTTGAAAAAAACCCTCCTTTTCTCCAGGAGGGGAGATTTTTTCTTTTTTTTTTTCTTTACAATTTCATGATCTTATATGTTTGACTAGATCATATGTTTCCAGGAAATGCTGACAACCCTGAGTAGCTTCTGCACACAACTGACGGAACAAGAGAACAAGGTGGATGGATGCATGGTTGCAATTCTCACCCACGGAGGAGCAGGGGACGTGTTGTATGGCAAGGACGGAAATACGGAACAGCTGAGCAGTGATTGTGTCAGCCCAAAACGCGGGACCTTCATTACTGTCCAGGAGCTGCAGAGCATATTTGGTGGCCACCATTGTTGTGGAATGAGGGACAAGCCCAAGCTGTTCATCATTCAGGCTTGCAGGGGAGGTGAGACTTATAATTGTCAGAACATAATAGACGTTTCAGGGCTTGCCAAATTTTAAAATTTCTGTATTTCCCAGGGAAATGTAAATCCAATTTCTACATTTCCCCCCCAAATATTTAGGTTTCCACACATACAAACCACAGATATAATTATTCAGTTGTGGCTCTAATGAAGTGTTAGTTTCTCTTTGACAAGAAGTTGATAACTGGGTTTGTCACAGTGACACTCTACACAGTTTTGTAGGAACAGCCAGGCCAAGGTTTCCGGAATCGTCTTCATGCCCATGTTTTCACGAATCCGAACCTTTCTATTAATGACATTACAATCACACGACGCACTAAAAAACAGAAAGACGATCACATAAAAATCCTTGCAAACGCGTCTCTTGCAAACAACACATGTGACCTCCTTCCGGATGTATAATTGTAAACAGCTCATTCATTGGTTAAAGTCCAAGTACGGACCAATCAAATTTCGCGAATCAAAATACATTTTCGATTTGTCAGGAAGGGAAGCAACTCTCTTGTTTCACAGCAGACGACAAAACCAAAGACTCGGCAACGAAGCAGACATCGCAAATACTGTTTTCTTTTATCTGTGAATGGACAGGCTTTGCGGAACGTGTTTAAGGTAAACAAAAATCATCCAATGTGCATTTTGAGAGATACGATTGTTGTCTTTTCCGCGGGAAAGCAACCTGGGGAATGTGTACTTCCCGGCCAATTTTTACCTTTCCCCAGGTTACGGGAAATGGGATTTGGCAAGCCCTGCGTTTTTTCGAGAATACCTTTTGCCAGGATTTTCAAGCAATGTGGCAGAGTTGCATGCACATGAGGCAAGTTAGAGCAAGCAGAATGATCTGGTAAGACCTATGATCGCATGCCTTTAATTATACCATTATCTTTTGAAAAGTATTCTCATCAGAGTTCGAAATTCTTTGCGGCAATGATCGCTGGCCTGCGTTGATTTGACTGAGGTCATGATTGGCTTGAGCTAGGTCATGTGAATTTATGAAAACATGCCTGCTTACACTGCAAGCAATCAGCAGAAAATTGTTGCTTTGATGTGCATAGCTGAAAGCAAGGGTATCATGCAGGGATCAAGCACACACTCCATAAGATACACAGTGGAGTAAGATATTCCTGGTAATCATTGGTCTTAATAAGTCGGTCAGCAGCATGGATAATGCTAGCCTAGCCTCACTGTCTGGGGCGTAACTCTGAGTGGCTGGAATGTTTCATCAGCTTCGAAAGCGTTTGTTGATGATCAGTTTCTGGAAAGAATGATTGCCTGATCATTATGGCACTTTTTTATTGTTTTAAAATTATATTTGTTGCTCTCTGCATCCAGACCAGAAGCTTTTCTGCATTTGTTGTTTGAAAAACGATATGCTTGCTTGCATGCTTTCATTTTGATGTCGATATAACCATTGAAAAAATATCTTCTAATTCTCAGATATGGAGGACACGCCAGCTGGACAGAGACCGTGCCATCGCGATATACAGCCAATGGCCTGTCTCAGTCAAATCCGCATGCAGCATGACTACGCAGACATGGTATTCCTGTACGCTACAGTTGCAAGTAAGGCTTTACATGTTCACACGCTTTGTATGGGGGACTGCCCTGGGACTTAGATACGTCAAGCAAATATTGTATTGGGAAGGGTTTTGCAGTTGATGGCTGGGTATCAGCAGACATGGTATTCCTGTATGTCACAGTTGGAAGTAAGGCTATTCATTTTCACACGCTTTGTATGGGGGGGCTGCCCTGGGACAATGATATGTCAGGCAAATATTGTAATGGGGAGGGTTTTGCAGTTCAATGCTGGGTATCTAAAGTTTTGTAACGAGGAGCGGTCAGGCTCAGTTGATGAAACGCAACCAGACTCTTTGACAGTAGGTTATTGTACAGTCCCCTGTTTCTTCATGGCGAGAATTGGTGAGTGGGGCGAGGAAGTACCGTTTCTTGGGCAATTCTCGCCGCGAGGAACGCTAGAATTTGGCTAGCGAAGGCAAGGATACCTTTGGGTTGCTTAATTGCTACGCGCAGGTGCCAATCTGGTTGGCTGTCCAAGGCTGTTTACCAACCAGTGCAGATAACATTTTCGGTATGGTGCTTTATTCTTGCGTAGCTAGCCATCAAACCATTTCATTTTCACTCTCGCTTCCTAGCTCTTGGAGCGGCTAGCCGAAAGCATGTCTCGCCATTAAGAAACACTCGTCTGGTAAGATATGAAGCAGTTGTCACAGCCTCAAGAGTCGCCCAGACTGGAAGAACTTCCCTGTGTATAAAAGTGATTATTAAATGCCCTCCCACATCCATGCTTTGATGAAAGCAACAGTAGAAACTACATGGATTGGTGAACGCAACCTGATAATTTAGCCTGTTCTTAATATACACAGTAAAACGCAGCACAGTTGTGCTGCACGAAGGACTGCTTCTTAATACGTATTCACTGCGCTAGCTATGCGCAGCGTTTAGTAGCATCACTTGAAGGAACGGCAACTGCAACTCATTTCACTTAGTCTCAGAACAAGTTTCTCCTTGGTGTGCCACATTTTGCATAAACCGATATGAATATGCACAAAAAAAGCAACACAAATCACTGAGCAGACACCATTGTTCATTCACAGGCATGGGAATTCCAAAATAGAAAAAAAACTCTGAAAATAGGTCAAGGTCCTGGTGCCGCCTAGGCCCCGGCGGGGTACAGGGGCAGAGTCACGTTGGGGGGACCAGGGCGGCGAAACCCCCCGGAAGGAAAACGAATGTTAGCATTTTAGACCAATATTTTGATAGTTCTCGTGAAAGCAAATAATGGACAGAGAGACAACAGTATACATATCATTTAATTTACCTTTTTTTTGCCGCGGACAATTTTTTATTTTCACTGAAACGTAATTTACTTTTCGCGGAAATCCGCGAACAATTCCCATGCCTGATTCAACAATTCCTTCCTGCAAAAACTGTCCAGGCTGCACAGGAAACAGCCAGACTAGATTTCTGGTACAGTGGAACCCTCCTTTTAAGGCCCCCCCAATTTAGACTTCACCCTGTTTAAGACCCTGTTTTCTCAGGTTTTGTATTCTTCTTCTTCTTTGTTCATGGTCTTAGACTCCCACGTACACTCGTTTTTTTGCACGAGTGGAATTTTACATGCATGACAGTTTTTACCCTGCCATTTAGGCTGCCATACGCCGCTTTCGGATGAAGCATGCTGGATATTTTGGTGTTTCTATAACCCACAGAACTCTTACATGGATTACAGGATCTTTTCCGTGCTTGCGTGTACACACAAAGGGGGATAAGCCACTAGCAGGTCTCCACATAAGTTGACCTGGGAAATCGGACAAATCTCCACACTTAACCCACCAGGCGGCCGCGGCCAGGATTCAAACCCTTGACCTTCAGTCTAAGAGACCGATGTCTTACCACCCCGCCACAGCGCCCGTCGTTGGTTTTGTGTTTAAAACCCCTGTAAATTTAAGACCTGATTTAAAAGGGTCTGCTTTTATCCTCTGTTCCCAGTGATTATATTCGAAACAATTGATGTAATTCTTCCCCCCAAAAAAGGAATTATTGTAAAAAATGTGCTTGTTTTTTTTTTAAACCGTTTTTGTGATTTAAAAAACCCACATCATTTTCTCAGTTTTGGTCTGTTTCTTGATGTGAACAATAACCTTGATAGGCCATGCATGTTTTACTGTTACGATTCTTTGATGTAATTTTTGTTGCTCCTTTTTGTTTGTTTTGTAGATTTTGTGGCTTACAGACAAGTCTTCATTCAAATTCTGGTTGACGTTTTTGAAGAATTTGCAGAAACCAAGCATCTATTGGAACTGCAAACTATGGTAAGTGTTTAACAAGGGAAAGTGCCCCCCCCCCCCCCCCCCCCCCCAAACAAAAAAAACAACAACAAAAAAAAACCCTGTTCTCTGTTAATTCAACCTTTGATTTCTCCGTCTTCAAGAGAGAGAAAGTTACTGACGGACACACATACATACAGTCACAGAGAGCCTGCACACACACGTACGCACGCACTCACATTTTGCAGTTCACATGATACGCTACAGAGATTGGTTCCTTTATTTGTATAGGTGAAAAAAAAAACTTTTTTTCTATAAATTTGTTTCAGCGAATAACCCTTGCTGTGACTATTACATCAGTCAAAATTATTAGTAGTAACAGTTTTCAAGATATATCTGGCTGATATGATAACAAATGTTAAACAACTTTCTGTAATGACTACAGTTAAACCTGTCAATAATGACCACCCAAGGGACCAACCAAAAGTGGTCGTTAGAAACTGCTCGTCAATATGGAAAGGTGAATTTTATAGCAATAAACTTCTTGGATCTTTTTAGATGGTCATTATATTTTAGGCAGGTGGTCGTTATCGAGAGGTGGTCATCAGGACAGGTTCTAGTGTATAAGTTAGGTCTTTCTGCTTGTGTGCAGATCAGTGGAAGGATGACAGAGAGAGTCATTGAAAATCAAATCTTCACCATCCCAGAGGCAAGATCCACCCTGACCAAGTTCTGGTTTCTTATCTCCCCACCATCTTCACAATGATGAGATTGAGCATACCCTTGTGCTCAATAACAGTGGAACCCCCCTTATAAGACCCCCAATTTTAAGACTTTTTTATTTATATATTTTTTTAATTTTCTGTATATAGTCTTAAGGCTCTTTCTTGTATAAGACCTGATTTTCAAAACAAAAAAATGTAGTTCCCTAAAGCGGGGTTCCATCTTACAATTTCAGGTACCGTACTTTCCGGGTGACAAGGCGCTTCGTTATCTAAGACGCATCCCCTTCTTTTTAAAAAAAATTGTAATCCAGTCACCCATTGGACGCAGGGGGCCGATAGGGCGCACCATAGTCAAAGAATGAAAATAAGCCGGCGAGATCAAAGCCAGGTCCATTGTTTATAGACACGAACTTCTTCCCAGGGGTCAATGACCCAGTTTTTGCCATGAGAGGTGGTTCCTGTCATATCTGAGAGAGGAAACACTTCCTGCTTCGGGGTCAGTGACCGGTCAGTGACCGAGTTTAACAGAGTCGAACTCTGTGTGTGCGGCGAGATCAAAGACATTGTGATAGCTGGGTGGCCTTGTTTATAGACACGACCTTCTTCCCAGGGGTCAATGACCCAGTTTTTGCCATGAGAGGTGGTTCCCCTGTCATATCTGAGAGAGGAAATACTTCCTGCACCGGGTCAGTGACCGGTCAGTGACCGAGTTTAACAGAGTGGAAATAATTATGTGTGCTCTGTGTGTGCGGCCAGATCAAAGGCAGGCATTGTGATAGCTGGGTGGCTTGAGAGCTCGAGGAAACTTGGCCAGGGCAGTACCTAGTAGCTGAAACATGCATTATCACAAGTTGTTTGACTGGTACTCAGGCGGTCTCTTTGATTTTTTTCGTATTTCATACACGGATTAGACGCTTCGTTATACAAGACGCAGGGGTCGAACTCGAGGAAAAAAGTCGCGCCTTATGACCCGGAAAGTACGGTATATCGTTTGGTAGGAAGAGCTATAAGTGGTTTTTAAGACCTTGCATCCCGTTTGGGGAAAGACTTCGGTGAGTAGAACTCGGGCTGCTGTGAAGGGTGATTTAGAGAAAACTGCTTGCTCAAATACTGACGTGCTGACTGTATTGGCTGATTTATTTGACTATCAAAACAAAACGTTTGTGTACGTGTCTATGTAAAGTCTCAATTAGTGTGTGTGTGTGTGTGTGTGTGTGTGTGTGTGTGTGTGTGTGTGTGTGCGTGTGCAGACAAGCCAGTTAATATTTTTATAAGGCCGACACTAGTGAAAAATAATATATATTTTGAGTGTAACATAATTATGTGCCCATATCAATGTAGGACTGTGTGATAACATGTTTTTGCATATGAGTAAATATATACTACACTCTACAGACTTTTTGTTGACATTTCTAGGCATGAAAATAATGAATAGAATTCTAAATTAATGGAGTGTTTATGAAGGTACTGCCTGTTCTTAGGCACACACACACAAAAAAATAGGTGTGGTTAAGGTAACATAGCCCAAAAAATAGGGTAGGAAGGTAGGCAATCACTTTTTTTTAATTTTTTTTTTCTAATGTGTACAAATTAAACCTACTTGACAGGGAAATAAATGTGCGACTCGAGCGCTTTCGCTTTCATTGCGTTTTCTGCACTCGTCTTTTTTTTGTTTTGTTGACAAATGTAATAAAAAGTTATAGGGTCGGCCCCTAAAAATAGGGTAGGTCGGGTTACCGTAACCACACCTATTTTTTTTTAGGCCTTATCATGTACATGCAGCCATATTCTGTTGACATTTGGTGTATGAGGAAGGATGCTCTCATTGTTTTGTAAAAGCCTGGACATAATAGTTAAGACTGGAAGGAATGTATGTATATTTAAACTGAAGAAAGGCTTATCCTGACTTGATGAATAAGTAGATAAAGCCTACTCTCGTTGTCTCATAATCATTTGTATTTCCTTGCATCTACCACAACGACTTAAGGTCGACGCACTTGTGAATTGTTTCGTATTGTCTATAATTAAATGGTCCATAAAGTAACCCTTCTTGTTTGTTGATTCTTGATTTTGGAACGTTATTAGTCTATCTGCTTTGGATTTATGTGAGATTTAATTAGTTGTGGAGAGAGGACGCCACTCTGAATTATTTCTTTTCAACTTGTTCCATGTCTTCTCTCTATTCTCAATAGCAGCACCCTGGAACTAAGAGTATTCTCAAACAAACTTGGTGTATTTTCAATAAGATAAGCGTATTCCAAACAGCATTTGAACATCCATGATTCAAATATGCGTCACACGCGTTCGTCACACCGTTAGTTAAGTTTACCAATACATTTAAAAACAAATGCTTCTTTCAATGTTTACTGACAAAAACAGTAATCCTGTGTCAAAAAACTGGATCGGCTTCGGGATGCGCTAGTGAAGAAAAGTAGTCTGGGAATTTATTTCGTCGTATTTTTTCCCACTGACCGTAGTGATCGTATTCTAGACAATCATGCATGCGTACAAAATACGGCTATCGTATGGGTTCCCAGGTGACTCTGTTAATGTTAGGCTCGATCACCATCTCTGATCTGGCCAGGCTGTTACATGGAATTAGACCTTTCCTCCACGTATGACACGACACATACGGAAAACCAACAGCCTGCACGGATGCTTTCTGCGCTATGTACATTTTTCATGAGTTGACTCAAATTCTTAAAAGCTATAGTGTTACTTGGCAAAATTAATTTACATGTATACAAAAAAAATTCAAACTGTGTACAGGAAGCAGTGAGGATGTGTCAAAAGTAGAGGAATATTCTAATCGCATGTAAAAGACTGGCCAGTTCCGAGGTGAGCCGAATCATTTACAGCCAGTCGAACAGGAGTAGGATTGGGCTATATCAACAGCCCCCCCCCCCCCCAAAAAAAAAACCCCACCTGCACTGATTGCAGAACACACAGTTTTGCAAGAGCATATATATATATGGATATAAAAACATCAGAAGTTGTGAGCGAAACAATTGAAAGTCACAAGAGACTTTCTACTGAGATTTGTTAAAATCTCTTAGCAGAGCGAAAGAGAAAAGAAATTATCCCTTCACAGACAGCCTATTGGGAGCATCAGACCCTCCTCAGGTGGGGGACGTATGACAATGAAATCTAGTCCTGAGGAGGACCATTGTTTTAGTATCTAGACCAGACAGGTGTTTCGACACTATTGTGTCTCATCACTGGTCAGGTGGTACAGATGGCGAGAGCTGATGATGATGATAAAATCGTTTATTTAACGTCACTCTGTAAAAACATTAGCAACATTTGTCTTAGATTAAAAACACACACAGGCGCGCACACAAACTTTCCCTTTATGTACAGTGGTTCACCACCCTCCCACCCCCCGCACTCTCGCTCATCTAATTAAAAGTGGTAATAAGAGAAACTTGGATATAAAAGGGTATTTTAAAAGGTTCTGATAAAAATATAGTAGCTATGAGAAGCAATGGCGTTAGTTGCAGTAATGTCTCTTCATATCCAGGGACCAAGTGGGGGCGTGTGCACAAGTCTAGCGATAAGTTTGGGACCTTGCCATTTATTAAATCTTAAAAGATAGCTTAATGTTTCCTTTTGGGTATTTGGCAGGATATTTCCGTTCGAGTTTATAAACTTGAGTCAGGGGTTGAAAGTGGCATGAGTTCAAATCACACTCCAAAGTCAAATGAGCAATGCTGAGGTCGGATTGACAGGTGCATTTAAGCTCTAGAAATTGATAGTTCCCAGCTTCTGCCATTTGGCGGTTAATCCTTTTTATTACACGTGGGCATGCATTATAGGTGTTCATCTGTTTTGATGGGGCTTCCCGAATGAGCCAGCCAGAGCTTATAGCCGTGTGCATGTGTTTGCTCTTCCATTCTCTCCAGAGAAGAGAGTCTGTAAGGCTACTGATCTCAGAAGCAGACAAGGGCAGGTCTACCTTGGAGGCGCCTATATATACCTTGGGCGAGAGCTGTCAACCCATGGTATCCAACTAAGAAGCAAACCACTCTCTGAATGGTAGCTTTTGTTGGCATGGGAGACTACCCTCATCTGACAACCCCAATGGAATATCTATGAAGGGAAACACTTTGAGGAATCAATATTTATTTAGAAAGAATTTAGAAATTTAGACAGATTTTAACCAAGAAATTAGGTTAAAACAAGGGACATTTGAAAAATCCTAAAGGGAGGTAACTCTGTACCAGCCTGCAGATCCAGAAATGGATACGCGAACAAGTGTATATATATATACAGTCTACTTCGTTTATAACGTCGCCGGATATAACGTCACCCCGTTATATCGTCACCCAAACACCGGTCCCGGCTCAATTCCTTCTTTCCAAGACTATTTTAACCTCGGATATAACGTCACCGGATATAACGTCACCCAGTTATAACGTCACTTATCCATGTCGGTTATAACGTCATATCAATCCCCAAGTCCTACAACCTCACGCCGGATGTGCCCCTCACTCTCTCTACCCTACTACGTTTCGTTAACACGACCTTGTGACACCAAGCCTGGTTAATTTGTTTTCCATGAGACAATGGCAACATTGTATCAACATAACACCTGTCACAACAAGCCATGCATCTCTCTCTCTCTCTCTCTCTCTCTCTCTCTCTCTCTCTCTCTCTCTCTCTCTCTCTCTCTCTCTCTCTCCTTCTTGCACAGACCATGTATTCTTTTCAAGGATTTTTTTCCACTCTTTATTTTATTGCCCGGTCAAACCAATTAGCAATCGGTACGTCTGACAGAGCACCCATATTTTTATCGGTATTGGCGAATCTCAATCGGTAAAATAAGGCGAAAATACAACATTTAGTCAAGCTGTCGAACTCAGAGAATGAAACTGAACGCAATGCAATTTTTCAGCAAGACCGTATACTTGTAGCATCGTCAGTCCTCCACTCGTGGCAAAGGCAGTGAAATTGACAAGAAGAGCGGGGTAGTAGTTGCGCTGAGAAGGATAGCACGCTTTTCTGTACCTCTCTTCGTTTTAACTTTCTGAGCGTGTTTTTAATCCAAACATATCATATCTATATGTTTTTGGAATCGGGAACCGACAAGAAATAAGATAAAAGTGTTTTTAAATTGATTTGGAAAATTTAATTTTGATCATAATTTTTAAAGTTAAAAAACAAAGGAATACTGTACTCACCAATACAAGAACGAGACAAGACGGTACGAATTTTCGCTTATGGAAGCTTCATCAGGAAAAACAAGAACACAAAAGACAACAAAAAGCAGACGCACAAACCTTGTTCGTTCCGTGTTGCGTCTGCTTTTTGTTGTCTTTTGTGTTCTTGTTTTTCCTGATGAAGCTTCCATAAGCGAAAATTCGTACCGTCTTGTCTCGTTCTTGTATTGGTGAGTACAGTATTCCTTTGTTTTTTAACTTTGTTCATCTTACCACAGTCACTTCGTTGTTTAGATTTCATAATTTTTATATTTTTAATTTTCAGAGCTTGTTTTTAATCCAAATATAACATATTTATATGTTTTTGGAATCAGAAAATGATGAAGAAGAAGAAGAACGTAAATTTGGATCGTTTTATTAAAAAAATCTTTTTTTTTACAATTTTCAGATTTTTAATGACCAAAGTCATTAAGTAATTTTTAAGCCACCAAGCTGAAATGCAATACCGAAGTCCGGCCTTTGTCGAAGATTGTTTGGCCAAAATTTCAATCAATTTGATTGAAAAATGAGGGTGTGACAGTGCCGCCTCAACTTTCACAAAAAGCCGGATATGACGTCATCAAAGGTATTTATCGAAAAAAAGAAAAAAACGTCCGGGGATATCTTTCCCAGGAACTCTCATGTAAAGATCTTGTCTTGATGAAAAAAGAATTCTTTTATGATTAAAGAATGTTTGTGTAACAAGCTGTCAATTTATTATTTAGATTTTAAAAGTTAGGTCTAGCGCAAAAACGCACCACGGTCCAAAACATTTTGATAATCATCGATTCACGGCTATCGCCAGTTTACATCGATAGAATGAGACCCGAAGGGAAGTAACTCATGTTTGACCTGAGTTCAGGATGGGTCCAAAAAGTGTTCGAGACAATCTGCAAAATTAATTCTTTAAAAATTGCTCGCTCTTTACGTAGGGCACCTATTGGATGTTTCCGTTCGGTGAGCGTTCAAATGGAAGGGTGTTTGTACTGTGTTTAAAAGCCTGACAGTATCTGTGATGGTTTACGGGAGGCTTACTGTCCGGGCGTGATTTCCGGTATTGAATATTCATAACAGCCGTCCAGCACCAAAACGAGGCGCCATTGTTGTAGAGGACCAAGTCCACGAAAATAAATTCTTTGAAAATTTCTCACGCTCGACAGAAAGCAGCCAGGATGTTCCCGTTCGGTGAGCGTTCAAATGGAAGTATGCTTGTACTGTATGTAGACGTTCGGGGAGCTCTGTGATGGTTTATGGGAGGCTTACTGTGCCTTTAAAACAGTCAGTACTTTAGAAAGGGACATAACTCCGGATATAACATCACCCGCGCGTAAAAGTGACGTTATAACCGATGAACCGGATACAGCGTCACCGCGTATAACGTCGCTCAAAAACATCCCCCGAGGGGTGACGTAATATCCGGAGTCGACTGTAACACCTATCACAAAAAGCTCACTAAAACACACAGATGTCTCACCAGCAACCATTGAGCTTTATGCTATAAATAGCTCAGGGGTGGCAAACAATTCTGCAGAACATCTCGTGTGAAAGGGAGACTACTGCGTACTTTGTCACTCAATCATTTTCTACAACAGTCACATCACATCATTGTCTGCAGTTCCTTTTGGTCAGCTTGGGCCAGCGTCGATTTCATCTTCCTCGGAGAGACCGGAAGTTCATCCTCCAATGGTCGACCCCTGGTCTCCCGTAGAAACAGAGGTGATATAAAGGTCATTGTCATGGCAACTCCAATGACCAGAAAGAACACGTATGGTTCACCCTAAAAGAAAAAGAAAAAAATAGGATGTCAAGTCAAGGACACTCACAACCGAAAGTTGGATGAAAGTGGTGTGAATATTTCAATGCTTGTTGTTCAGTTTCTCAGGTGCCAAGAGATTGGTTCCCAAAACTCTTACTAACTCTTGTTTGCTCATGTCATAGGCATTTATGACGCTTATTTCCCTTTGTTTCTCAGATGTAAAAACCAATCATTGAATATACCTGCCGGTACATGTCGTGAACAGCCTTGTAAAAATGACTATATAGATCCGTCGAGACGTTTACATTATTAATATTCATGAGATGATGTCTAGATCTTTCCATGGGATATTTCCACGACGTCACATGCCAAAAACTTACCGCAGACAGAATGTAGGGTGCGATAATACCGCCTAATCTCGCCGTTGTGTTGCAGTAGCCGATTGATATGTTTCTGGAGAGAAAGAAAAAAGTATCATGAAGATGAAGCATATTTGTCTTTCTTCCTTGAAACTCATCTTGTGAATCAGTTAACTTGACAGGTACGCCCAGGATTTCAAGTCAGTGAGATACGAAAATCCTTCAACTGAAATGTCAGGGCTGATGTGCGCGAAGCAATACTGAGTGCCACCTTATGGAAGTGGATGGGAACCAGCCGCAGGGTATTATTTGTTGACATTGAGATTTGTTGTGAAACCGGCTCAGCCAATCTGAACCCGCGGCTGGCTCCCATCCAGTTGGGTGGCACCCAGTTTCGCTTCGTGCATATCACCCCAAGGCTCCCCGCATTACATTACCTAAGAAAGGATATTAACTTATAGGAGGGCGAAATATAATAAGACGATGTTCAAAAGAAAAACAGCTTTTTGTGTGTGTGTGTGTGTGTGTGTGTGTTTGTGAATGTATTTGTGTGTGTGTGTGTGTGTGTGTGTGTGTGTGTGTGTGAAAGAGAAAAAAGTTTTACTGCCTGTTTGTTTTTTCTGTACAAATGAGTTGGGTTTTTTTGCATGTCTTTATATGTCTCTGTCTATCGGCGTCGGAATGCAATAATAAATGCGTGTGTCAGTGTTGGTTAATAGTCTCATTAATCTATCTAAATTAGTATCTGCCTCTGTGTGTGAGAAAACGTTGGTGTTTTGCAACAGTTTGCTTGCCATACCTTACGACAGTTGGGTAGAGTTCCGCCACAAACAGCGTCATCGCGTTCCATCCGAGATTCATGCTCATTCGGGCAGCCATACACAGCCCATTTACATACACCCCTCCCTCTTCTATAGACACTGCAGAAAGAAAGGGAAAGCACAACGAAAATGTTCGTGAGACAAACACTGGACACTTCTAAAGACAAAGGGACGTACACAAGCATGCATGTTACCACACTCCCACTCACAAAATTATACATATGCATGCATGTTACCACACTCCCACTCACAAAATTATACATATATATGCATGCATGTTACCACACTCCCACTCACAAAATTATACATATATATGCATGCATGTTACCACACTCCCACTCACAAAATTATACATATATATGCATGCATGTTACCACACTCCCACTCACAAAATTATACATATATATGCATGCATGTTACCACACTCCCACTCACAAAATTATACATATATATGCATGCATGTTACCACACTCCCACTCACAAAATTATACATATATATGCATGCATGTTACCACACTCCCACTCACAAAATTATACATATATATGCATGCATGTTACCACACTCCCACTCACAAAATTATACATATATATGCATGCATGTTACCACACTCCCACTCACAAAATTATACATATATATGCATGCATGTTACCACACTCCCACTCACAAAATTATACATATATATGCATGCATGTTACCACACTCCCACTCACAAAATTATACATATATATGCATGCATGTTACCACACTCCCACTCACAAAATTATACATATATATGCATGCATGTTACCACACTCCCACTCACAAAATTATACATATGCATGCATGTTACCACACTCCCACTCACAAAATTATATATAATTATGCATGCACTGACGCACACTCAGAGATCCAACTCTTTTAGTTTTCAGAGAACTAATTACCTCGTGATAAATTGTTAGCTCTTTCGGTTATTTTTTGGCAATGCGTAAACATTGTGCTGTGAATGCATTAAAAGCAATGCCTGCTCTTTCACTGTTTGATTGAGTTAATATTGTGATATAAACGTGTTAAAAACTGGGACAGCTCTTACATTTTTTCATTCAACCAAAATCTTGCCATGATTTTGTTAAAATAGTGCCACGCAGCCAGCTCTTATGAGTTTTTCAGTGAGCTAACATCGTGCTATGAATGTTTGAAAAGAAGCGTCAGCTAAAATCGTTCTGTTAATTTGTTAAAAGGAGTACAGCATTAGACAAATGTGTGCTGCACAATTACTTAAGGGCAGATGATATCTGCGCAGAGTCAGCGGCACAGACGACGCACTGCATATTATTGACTAGATGAATACCCGCTTCGCCGGGTACGGCTGCGCCGGGAAGAAGTCGAGCCCAATACCCGGCTGCGCCGAGGACCCGGCTATGCCGGGTGTACGCCGGCTTTGCCGGCGCACCGCACGAAGGAAGGGAGATAAACGCTGAAAACACTGGAGAAGATAAGGAAGAGTTACTGGGAATGGATCCAGAGAAAAACCAAAATCGGTTCAGAGCACGTGTTGAAATATCTCATCGAGCAGGTTGTGTCCGGGGTGTACCTGAATATGCCCACCAAATTTGAAACAGATCCATCGAGAACCTTGGCCGCGCATCGCGAACAGACACACAGACACACAGACAGACACAAGTCGTATATATATATACTAGATGATTACTCGCTTCGCCGGATAAAGGCTTCGCCGGGAAGAAGTATAGCGGCGCACAAAGGAAAGGAGATAAACGCGCAAAACACTGGAGACCTTCTAAAAATAGTAACGTGCAGTGACCTTCTAAAAATAATAACGTAGTAACGGGAATATGGATTGACGCCACACGGAGGAAGGGAGATAATCGCGGCTGAAAACACTGGAGAAGATAAGGAAGAGTTACTGGTAGTGGATCCCGACACAAAAAAACAAAATCGGTTCAGCGCGCACAGCGCTGCGCGCTGAGAGCACGTGTTGAAATATCTCATCGATGAGGTTGTGTCCGGGGTGTAGCTGAATACGGTGTCCACATTTGAAAAAGATCCACCGAGAACTTTGGCCGTGCATCGCGAACAGACAGACAGACAGACACTAGTCGTATATATATATATATATATATAGATATAGATGCTGCGATAGGGATTATGACGAGTAAGCCTACTTGGCCTGTGGTCTGGGTGGCCGAGTGGTAACGCACTTGCGCTCGGAAGCGAGAGGTTGCGAGTTCGACCCTGGGTCAGGGCGTTAGCAATTTTCTCCCCCCCCCCCCCCTTTCCTAACCTGGGTGGTGGGTTCAAGTGCTAGTCTTTCGGATGAGACGAAAAACCGAGGTCCCTTCGTGTACACTACATTGGGGTGTGCACGTTAAAGATCCCACGATTGACAAAAGGGTCTTTCCTGGCAAAATTGTATAGGCATAGATAAAAATGTCCACCAAAATACCCGTGTGACTTGGAATAATAGGCCGTGAAAAGTAGGATATGCGCCGAAATGGCTGCGATCTGCTGGCCGATGTGAATGCGTGATGCATTGTGTAAAAAGTTCCATCTCACACGGCATAGACTAGGATAAATTCTCGAAAAGAGGCCTAAATAAAAAGAGGTAGGCATTTGTGGGTAATTAATGGCAACAGGTTGATTCTTATGGATTTGGGTGTGCTGAATTCATTTCTGCCTGTTGCCAAAGTCAAAAATGCCTATATTCGTTACTATTCAACGGTTTCCAAGATGGCCGCCATGATATCAAGAGACTACTAATTCTCAAACAAATGCTTATATCTTTGGTGTTTTTAGAGATACAGTGTTAATTTTTGGCTAGTTGGTAGATGACCGATAGGCAATGGTTGCCTTGTCAGAGTATTTGACCTTGACCTTAAGTCAAGGTCACATGAGACTTGACAATATTGACTTGTACTGTTTTGTCATGTGTGCATTTTAAGTTGTCTTTTGGCAGTAAACTACTGCGAACTAATCACTAAAAATAAGTGATATTACCCAGTAGGTATTCAGCATTAAAATGAATATACATTTATCATCATTCTGACAAGGTCAAGGTCATTTTGACCCCATATTTCAGATGTGTTTAAACTTGGACGCCATCAAGATTTGCAGTGGCTCATCTGTTGTACACACTGGACATCTGATTCAACAATTACATTTCAGCAGGGGTTCAGATCAATGGTGCACAATCAACTAGGTCAAAGGTCAAGGTCAAGGTCAAAGTCAAAGGTCACTATTTGGACCATTTATTCTCAAAAACGGGGCCTAAAATAGAGATAGGCCATTTGTGAGTAATTATGGTGTGCTCTTCCCATTTCTGCTGTATGACAAAGTGTATATTTGCTAGTTTGTCCTGTATCATTAAATATTCAAAATGGCCACCACAAGCCTGAAAACTCACCCACACACAAAAACTGACAATTCTTTAAACATAACCACTCTATTTATTATCAACTTTTGTTTCAACATACGTTTGTATCAATAACGTTGCATAATCAGTACAAATTTCAACAACATTTAAGATCTTATGGTATTTCTGTGGCAATTATAACACAATATACACAAATCTGAAGCATGACAAATGTTAATGTTCCATAATACTCTGTCACGAGAAAAAAAACTTCCGAAACATGTTGAGAACAAGCTCAGCAACAGGTAAACATATCAGCTATGTACAGGCATTCAGCAAACAATGTCAAATGTTCACATTTCATATGGTAAGGTCAATGAACATCACACACGTCCAAAGGGTCACGGTCAGTTCACCACTCGTTAAGACACTCCTCGTGCATTTCCCGGCATTTGCACGCTGCTGTGCATGGTAGCTTCGCCTTTCTGCATCTGAACCTTCCACTGCTGCACTGCTTCTGGCAGGTGCAGAAGATGATGTCTAGGCACGCGTCTGGAACAGACGGAAGGGTTTTCAGGACGGGGAGGAAGACGCCATCCTTCAGTTGCCAGCCCATTTTTTCAATCGGCGGCAGGTTCGGCTTCTTCTCATGAGCTCGTGGCCAGACTGAGGCCTGATAATGAGCTCTTTTGATGTGTAAGCTCAGAGCATCACTGGATGGGGGCAGATTTTCTGGGGCGGTGGCTTTCCGGAACATGATGGTTCTGGCACCATCTGCAGTCTCACAGTTTGAGATGTACAGCTTGCAAACGAACTGCTCTGCTTCTTTTGACGTGTCGTCTGTCAGCTGCCCGTTCCCCAAATTTGCCAGCAGCTGGTGATGTTGCTGAAACACTTTCCACCCAGATACCTTGCCTTGGCCAGACAGGAAAGATGTGGGATCCGAGCCAGTGATGGCGTGGAATCCTATCAAGTTCTGGAGCTTTGCCTTCTCCATGTCAGGTCTCTTGGCAATTTTGTGAACTGGGATGTACTGTCTACGCTTTGCTGTGCCAGTTTTCATCCACACTTTCTTGCACTTCATTTTGTCAAAATGTGCAAGAATCAATACAGCTACATCTGTGTCTTGTGAAGAAACAACCAGGCTGGTTGCATCGCTGTTCACACAATGCAGAACAACACGTGTATCACCCTCTTCGTGACTGGTCTCTAGCGGAGTCGTGTCCACGTCTGGCTTGGATGACTCAACTTGAGTTGGATCACTGAAACCACCGGAAACCACAACAGTTTTGTCATCTGGTGCCTGCAGGATGAGTTGCCGAGACAGAAATTTGGCCAGATCAGCTTTGTTCTCAGGGTGAGACATGAAGTTGTCCCATTTGGCTGGCAGGGGTGTGTCCTTAGACTCTATCAGTTTCCTGATGGGCTGAGCTCCTTTGCTCCGCTTCTTTCTTGTTCCACCTTTGATTGACAGCTGATCATACCGATCAAAGACGATGTCGGTGCGTTTAAAGGCATGTCCTTGGGCAAGGAGAGACTTGACGAATGTATCAGCAAGATCACCAAATGTAGCTGCACCTTGTGGCTTTCCAAGTGCACAAACATGTGCTTGCCCATCAACGACAAGTGTTGCCTTGTCTCCAAGCTCATGTGCTTCAATGCCTGGAGGACAGTTTACACCACTTGTGAGGATTTTAAGCAAGCTTGCTTTTGATCCTGACCTTAAACTGCCATCAGTTTCAGCAAGTGAAGGGGGTACTGGCATCAGCTCATGCTTCATGATCACAGAAAGATCAACACTGCGCCCTGCTTCATAGGCCGTGATCAACCGCTGAAGAATCTTTCTGTCAGCTTTGACCGTCTTTTGTTTCCCACTCTTTGCATCCTTCTGCTTCACCTCGTACAGACTGGCAAATGTCAGAGGCTTGTTCTTCGGTAGAGCATCGCGGAATTTCACTTTCCTCTCTTCACAGGGCACAAGTCTCTCCCGAACAAATGTTTTCACCTGTTCTTGTCTTTTTTCACGTGCTGTCAACAGGTTTTCTTCGATGTTCTTGGTTGTAAGATCCTTCGATGCAATGTTCTGCAGATCTTCAGGCACATCCAGAGAAAAAACCTTGAAGCGTTTAAGGTTGTCAAACAACTTTTCTTCATCAGTTTTGTCTTGTCTTTTTCTGGCCTTGTTGCATTCGTTGTGAATGCTCTTCTCGTCAACCTCTGCTCCAAAGACTGCTCTTGTTTCTCCTGCAATGTGAGATCGGAGATTGAACGAGAGGGCCCAACGGTTCAGAGCAGACGGTGTCTTTGTGATGCCCACGATCCCTCCACATGACTTTCCAATCCCGTTCAGCCATTCTTGACTTTGATCTGGGTCCACCTGGTTGAACTTGCTCTGGCTCCTCTTCACAACAAAGTGCCCAGCTTCAAATTCCTTCTTCACTTCTTCGGGTAGCTGATTCATTTCACTGACGTAGACTGTGCCCCATCGAGCATAGTTGGTATGATCATATCTCATGAAGTAGGGGAGCATTGCCGTGAAAGCTTGAAGATGCAGATTCCAGTCGCCATCTCTACTGGCGCGTGTGAACTGGAGGAGAATTTCTACCATCTTCAGGTACTCCCACCAGAACTGGAAGTTTGGATTGGCCCGCGAAGCAGCAAACGAGTCCACAAGGTCTGTGAAGCGTTTGTTGGCAAGAAGATGTACAAGTGCTGCTGTGTCATCATGAACCATCTCGTCTTCAATCTCTTGTGCGAGCTCATCATCACTGCCGTGGACGTACTGCAGCAACTGTGGTAGGAGTATTCTCCACAAGGCTTGCCAGGTCAACTTATGAGTTCGCATCCCTCTGACATAGGACTTGCCTGCCAGCACCTGTTCAGCTGTTTTCGGGCCAAGGACATTGCTCTCGACCCACAGATCCAGAAGACCAGAGCACTCCATGTGACGCCCGATGGCTTTGAGGAAGTTGAGGGACGTATGGAGACCACCGAGCCTCACTACCAGCAGATTCTGATATTCAGCTTTAGCCCATTTGAGATTTGTGTATATTGTGTTATAATTGCCACAGAAATACCATAACATCTTAAATGTTGTTGAAATTTGTACTGATTATGCAACGTTATTGATACAAACGTATGTTGAAACAAAATTTGAAATAAATAGAGTGGTTATGTTTAAAGAATTGTCAGTTGTTGTGTGTGGGTGAGTTTTCAGGCTTGTGGCGGCCATTTTGAATATTTAATGATACAGGACAAACTAGTAAATATACACTTTGTCATACAGCAGAAATGGGAAGAGCACACCATAATTACTCACAAATGGCCTATCTCTATTTTAGGCCCCGTTTTTGAGAATAAATGGTCCAAATAGTGACCTTTGACTTTGACCTTGACCTTGACCTTTGACCTAGTTGATTGTGCACCATTGATCTGAACCCCTGCTGAAATGTAATTGTTGAATCAGATGTCCAGTGTGTACAACAGATGAGCCACTGCAAATCTTGATGGCGTCCAAGTTTAAACACATCTGAAATATGGGGTCAAAATGACCTTGACCTTGTCAGAATGATGATCAATGTATGTTCATTTTAATGCTGAATACCTACTGGGTAATATCACTTATTTTTAGTGATTAGTTCGCAGTAGTTTACTGCCAAAAGACAACTTAAAATGCACACATGACAAAACAGTACAAGTCAATATTGTCAAGTCTCATGTGACCTTGACTTAAGGTCAAGGTCAAATACTCTGACAAGGCAACCATTGCCTATCGGTCATCTACCAACTAGCCAAAAATTAACACTGTATCTCTAAAAACACCAAAGATATAAGCATTTGTTTGAGAATTAGTAGTCTCTTGATATCATGGCGGCCATCTTGGAAACCGTTGAATAGTAACGAATATAGGCATTTTTGACTTTGGCAACAGGCAGAAATGGATTCAGCACACCCAAATCTATAAGAAACAACCTGTTGCCATTAATTACCCACAAATGCCCGAGGGTGTTAGATTTTCTGAAATCTGTCCTAGTCTAATAAATAAATCCCTGCGCCTTGAATATGTGTGCGATATAAATTGCATAAAATAAAAATTAAAATAAATAAATCCCTGCGCTTAGAACTGTACCCACGGAATACGCGCGATATAAGCTTCATATTGATTGATTGAATGTTTTTCTTTTCACGCAACGTGTAGCGGGCTGGGATAATCTGCAGTGCGTCATCTGTGCCGCTGACTCTGCGCAGGTATAATCTGCTCCTTATCGGTGATTCATGCTGTACTCTTCCTTTTTTGTAGGCTATGTGCTCGATCGCCAATTTCATCTTCCTACGTATCTCTGCTCTTCTTTCTCTCAGTCCCCCCTCCTCCCCCTATCCTTCTTTCCCCTTTCTTTTCCCTGCTCGTTTTGTCTTTTTCTTTGCTTGGTTTTCTTTGAATTTGATTTTAATTCAGAGAGTTTTATAGTACACTATGCCCGACATCATGATTGTGTCATTTTCCATCTGTGCTGGCCACGTAATATAAGTGTTCGCTTCGTTAAGTTTGTGTCCCTATTTTTGTGTGTGTTATCATTGTATCATGTTTCTATTAAATAAAAACTGATTCAAACCAAATATGTGCAGCACAGGTGTTAAAGTGAAAATCTGGAGCGGTTAATTTTGTTCTTGTCGACGTTAGTTCTGCTTTGACGCTGTTAACTATCCCGTAAAGGCACAGTATTTCCATTGGCTCATCATCTCAGATCTGACCAGGTTTTTACATGAGGTAAGAAGATCCCTCCATTTGAACACGTACCCAAAACCAACATGCCGACTGCTTCCCGTGCTTGGCGAGAATTGTTTAGTGAATTATTTTCACAAACAGCCACTATTGTCCACTAATAAATTATTTCATGAAAATGTCAAATTATGCACGGTTGCATGTCAACATGTTGATTTTTGTGTGTGAAAGTGGAAGGATTTTCGAAAACCATGTTAAAGACACACTGACTCCTTATGAAAACATTTCCTCTCACCATCCCAGAGCTTCGCAGGCTTTTACATGGCAGTACAACCATCCGATTCCCTCCACTTGGTCACATGCCAAAAATGAACAGCCTGGGTACTACAAGTACTTTGCGGTGTTTTTTTTCATGAATTAATCTCGTAAAATCCACCAGTGGGTTTTTTCAGAAATTAATTCATGAAAAAATTCCAACTTACCACAGTAAGCTGTCAGGGTGTTGTTTTTTGCTACGTGTTCAAGTGGAGAGAGATGGTCTTATCCCATGTTAAAGTCTCGCCAGATCTACGATGGTGAAAGTGATGGTGAAAGTGATGGTTTACACGCACAAAGGGTATCTAACACTAAAACATGCGTGTGTGTCCACTGCCTAACGAGCTGTCCTGCTTTCAGGTTCTTCTTAAAGCCTCACTGCGCCTCACATGAGGTTTACAGAACGATGGAATCATTCACGAAATTATTAAGCAGTTCGAACCTTATGGAACATACTTGCAATAGTATTTAACAGCATTAAATGGCCCAGTTCGTTTGAATGGCTATTTAGCTTGCCTGAACCACGATAACTGGTGTGTGGTTCACACCAGTTATCGTGGTTCATTCAACCCCTGAGCCTTCGTGGACCCTTGTGACCCACTTTCCTTTTATTCCCTCACAATTTAGTCGTGAGTGTGTGGTTTCAATGCGACTCGCTGTATCTGTAATAGCACGTTATTGTTTACCTCTGAATTTAAAATTTAACAAACGACTGCGAGTCACACAAACTTATCGGCGGCGATTGGCTTCAAAGAAACCAGCAATATGCAGACAATTCGTCTGCTTGGGCAAACACGACCTTGCATAACCTGCTTCCGGGCTCCTTTTTTTCAAACTTTCAAAACTTCGAATTTAACTGATCTTTTATGATTTAAGAATATTTGTGTAACAAGATGTCAATTTATTATTTAGATTTTAAAAGTTAGGTCTAGCGCCGAAACGAGGCTTCCGATTTGTTTTAATGTACTTCCTTTCTAACTGCAGGAGATAAATTCTTTGAAAATGTCTCACTCTCAACGGAAAGCAGCTAGGATGTTCCCGTTCGGTGAGAGTTCAAATGGAAGTATGTGTGTACTGTGTGTAGAGGCTCGGGGAGCTCAGTGACCAGAAACAGATGGTTTACGGGAGACGGAGGGTGGCTTTAATGTAACTATTTACAATGGACGATGTTGGAAATTAACTCTGTCGGGTTTGTATGGCATGGGTAGTTAAAAAAGAGTGAATACTCTTGCTTTTATTGAGTCAAACTTTCCCACCCCCCGCGGGTTAGGGGGAGTCCCATATTGGTTGGGACTAGAAAGAATTTACCCGATGCTAACCAGCATGTCGTAAGAGGCGACTAACGGTTCTGTTTCTTCTCTTCTTTTGTCTTATTTCTGCCTTACCAATCCTTTCACCTATATTTCCTTCCAAGAAAACTCTCCCTACTATTCCCTGCAGTTTTCCAATTCTTTTCTTGTTGTCTTATTTCTACCTGACTGGATCCATCACCTTTATTTCACTTACCAAAAGTCTTCTTTTCCACATCCTTATTTCTCTGCACCCCGCATGTCGTATGAGGCGACTAACGGATTCTGTTTCTCCTTTAACCCTTGTTAAGTGGTTCTTGTATAGAATATAGTCAATGTTTGTAAAGATTTTAGTCAAGCAGTATGTAAGAAATGTTTAGTCCTTTGTACTGGAAACTTGCATTCTCCCAGTAAGGTCATATATTGTACTACGTTGCAAGCCCCTGGAGCAATTTTTTGATTAGTGCTTTTGTGAACAAGAAACACTTAACAAGTGGCTCTATCCCATCTCCCCCCTTTCCCCTATCCCATCTCCCCTCTTTCCCTCGTCGCAATATAACCTTCGTGGTTGAAAACGACATTGAACACCAAATAAAGAAAGTCAAACTTTCCCACGTGACATTGTAGGCCAGACACTAGCAAGGAGTGTGTCTTAAACACGTGGACAAGGAGCACATGTTGAAAATTGCCCCCCCCCCCCCCCGCCCCCCCAACCTAAAATCAAGAGTATATACTCTTTTAAAACCCATACCTGCATACAAGCCCGAGTTATTTCCGGAGATCGTCTATTACGAATGTAGTTTGACATTTTTCAAACTTACGTAACAAGGTGACGGGTATTACGGAAAAGATGCTGAGAGTGCAAACCATGAAACTGCCGGCCACAGTCCAGCGTCGTCCGAACCTGTAAGCAATTAATACACAACCGGTAACCTGTATGCAAACAATTAACACACAACCGGTAACCTTTAAGCAATTAACACAGAATCTGTAAGCAATTAACACACAACCGGTAACATGTAAGCAATTAACACACAACCGGTAACATGTAAGCAATTAACACACAACCGGTAACATGTAAGCAATTAACACAGTCGGTAACATGTAAGTAACACACAACTGGTAACCTGTAAGCAACACACAACCGGTAACATGTAAGCATTTAACACACAAATGGTAACCTGTAAGCATTTAACACACAAATGGTAACCTGTAAGCAACACACAACCGGTTACCTGTCAGCAACACACAACCGGTAACATGTAAGCAATTAACACACAACCGGTAACCTGTAAGCAACACACAACCGTTGTCCATCTTACTATTAGGGGGCGTGGTAGCTCAGTTGGTAGATTGTTTCTTCTTATTATTCATCTTTGTTTACGGGCTGCACGGTCCCCACTGGTTTTTAGAAACGAAATTCCATGACTTTTCCATGACTTTCCATGAGCCTCAATAACATTTTCCATGACTAGATCCACAGGTCGCCATTTCCGAACACGCAAACTTTTTACGTCTTGTCACTGCCATTTTTGACACTGGCTTGCTTTGCACTGAATTTGAGTCAGTTTATACGCAGTGTCTCTTCGATAAGCAAGTCAAGCATTAGGCTACGCAGTCAGATTATCGGTAATGTTTGCTGGTCCTGTCCTTTCACTAAACTGGACCAGCCACTGTTTGTATCCATCTGCATTTTCGTAAATTCCGTTTCGTAACCGTCACTGTGACTTGACGAACTGTCATTTTTTTCACCGCGATACACAGTTCATTGCGAAGATCTTCCTCGGTAATTCGTTCCAATTCCGCATACTTTTTGTTGTCAAAAAACAACTCGAAAGAAAGTTTCAAACTCATCATCCTCCATCTTGCTTGTCGAAGCGCTAAAGTACTTTATCGATGCAAAAACAAAAGCAGAAAACTTCGACGAAACCGACTCAAATGCAGCGCAGACGACACGACGAGATAACGGAAGGAAGTGACCCTCACTTTGGCTCAAGTGCCGTTAAAAATACCGTTATTCTCGTATGCAAATACGAACGAGAAGTTGGTCATACGAACAAGCCTTGTGCTGGCGACGCAAATCGCCGCTGGCTGGCAAAGGGGGGGGGGGGGGGGGGGGGGTAAATGGCTGGGCGACGAAAAGGTTAATTTATTTTTCTTTCTTATTTTTGTTAAATTCCATGACTTTCCATGGCTTGAATTGAAATTCCATGACTTTCCGGGCCTGGAAAATAAAAAATCAAATTCCATGACTTTCCAGGTTTTCCATGACCTGTACGAACCCTGGGGCTGATACGCCTACATTTACTCATGTTTTTGCACAAGTGGGGTTTAACGTGTATGGCCGTTTTTACTCCGCCTGAGATTGTTTCCCTTGTGATGCTTGGGCCATAGGTTCAAATCCAGGCCGGGATGGACTCTGGTAAGCTTTACAAGCAGACTCAGAGACGGTGTTCATGTCCAAACACCGTGTCACCACAGTGGCACATACATGACCTCGGTCATTCTGCCATTAGTGCAGGTGGCCGATTAAACCTAAACGATCACACACCTTGGTAGCGCGACTCTTGTTGCTGCTAGCTTTCCGAATTGCCCAGCAATGAGACAATAACATAATCGACATGAAATCAAAAAGAAAACTGAAATCACTGGTCACACTAGTTATGACAAAACACACACACTTTCCTATGCACACACGCACTTTCTTTCACACACACACACACACCCGCGCGCGCTCACACACACACACACACCCGCGCGCGCTCACACACACACACACACCCGCGCGCGCTCACACACACACACACACCCGCGCGCGCTCACACACACACACACACCCGCGCGCGCTCACACACACACACACACCCGCGCGCGCTCACACACACACACACACAGTGACACGCACGCTCTTTCCTTCACACACATACACACACACACACACACACACACACACACACACACAGTGACACGCACGCTCTTTTCTATGCACACACGCACTTTCCTTCACACACACACACACACACACACACACACACACACACACACAGTGACACGCACGCTCTTTTCTATGCACACACGCACTTTCCTTCACACACACACACACACACACACACACACACACACACACACACACACACACAGTGACACGCACGCTCTTTTCTATGCACACACGCACTTTCCTTCACACACACACACACATACACACACACACACACACACACACACACACACACACACACACACGGAGTAGTAACAAATAACAAACCCCGTATACATACCATTTACAAAAATGATACACTAACAGGGATGGCGGCACCTCCACAATCGACAGCAAGAAAAAGTTGAGATAAAAATTCCCAGCAAAATTCTTGATTCCGAACGATATTCCGTAGTAGCATAGAGAACAGGAGAACCTGTGGCCAAAGAGGGGAGAAGCATTGGAGCATTTTAGCAAACAAGTTGGGTCACTACAAAAAACATACACAGACACAGACACACACACACACACACACACACACACACACACACACACACACACACACACACACACACACACACACACACACACACACACACAACACCAACAACAACATCAACATTTATATAAAAATCAATAAAAAAAGAATTCTAGGTTATGTGAACGCTTAATTGTTGATAAAACAAAACGTTACATCACGTTTTCTTTTATCAATAATTCTTGTTTTTACATTTAGTCAAGTTTTGACTTAATTTTTTAACATAGAGGGGGAATCGAAACGAGGGTGGTGGTGTACACACACACACATCACACACACACACACACACACACACACACACACACACACACACACACACACACACACACACACACACTGGACGAGAACATTACGCGTCAGGTCACCGCTAGACTGTGCATGTGTCGGTATCATATATCATTCACACAATGAAGGAAGCGTACCACATGAATCCCAAAAGAATGGAAGACTTGCACAGATCCCGTGAAGAAAACAGATGAAAGGAGTTGTATTTCTTGGGCGCCTTTCCAGTGTCGGTGTACAGATGTTGAATTGAGCGAAGACTCGGCGCTTTCCGGCGATTCAGTCTCGCCATCTTGCGGAAAACATCATGTGCTTCTGTCAGTCGACCTCTGATTGACAACCAACGCACGCTCTCAGGAAGAAATCTACAATAACAGAAAAAAATGGGTTGCCTATCACACTCCAAAGTGATACTTTTGAACTAGAATGTTCTGTCGCAGAGACTGAATAGGCAATATTCATCGTAAAGGCAAAGGCATTGTAAAGACAAAGGTACCAAAGGCATAGTCATCGTCGAAGACAAGTCTTTTAAGAACAGAGATGCATCGTAAAAACACAAATATCGTAAGGACAAAGGCACATTAAAGACAAATGTATCGTAAAGGTAAAGGCATCGCAGAAGACAGGAATAAACGAAGTCATAGTAAAGACACACGTATCGTAAAGATAAACGCATCGTCAAGACAAATTATCGAAAAGGAAACACGTCGTAAAAAAGCAAAGGCATAGTAAATGACAAAGGACAAAGGCATCGTGAAATCATATGACAAAGGCTTTGTAAATGACAAAGGAACCGTAACGACAAAGGCACCATAAAGACAAAGGCGTCCTAAAGCCGGAGGCTTTGTTAATTCAAAGTCTTTGTAAATGACAAAGGTATTGGAAAGCAAAGACATCATGTAGACAAATGCGTCGCCAAAGCAAAGGCGTCGTCAGGACAAATGCGTCGCCAAGGCAAAGGCGTCGTCAGGACAAATGCGTCGCCAAGGCAAAGGCGTCGTCAGGACAAATGCGTCGCCAAGGCAAAGGCGTCGTCAGGACAAATGCGTTATTAAGTCAAAGGCCCAGTAAAGACAAATGCACAATATCAGAAAGGCATTGGGATCCATCTCCAGTTGTTTCACTGACATCAAGAACTGGATGACTGAGAACAAGTTGAAGCTGAACAGTGAGAAGACGGAGGCCCTTCTCGTTGGAACACGACAGAAGATTGCTTCCCTCACTGTGACCGACCTCCAGCTGGATGACGCGACTGTTCCATTCTCCCCTGCTGTCAAGAGCCTTGGCGTCTTTCTCGACTCCACTCTCTCCATGCAGACACACATCTCCTTCATCATCAAGACCTGCTTTTTCCACCTACGACGCATCGCCTCCATCCGTCGCTACCTCACCCACGACGCCTGTGTCAAGCTGGTTGTCTCCCTCATCCTCAGTCGTCTGGACTACTGCAACTCCCTTCTGGCTGGCCTCTCCGCCTCATCCATTCATGGCCTACGAGTCCAGAACGCTGCTGTCAGGCTGACGTTGAGGAAGACGAAGCGAGACCACATCACCCCCCTACTTCGCTCCTTGCACTGGCTCCCTGTCAACACACGAATCTTCTACAAACTGTCCACTCTGGTCTACAAGTGTCTCCACGACTCTGCTCCCGAGTACCTTCAATCCTCCCTGGACCTGTACACCCAGCCCTCCGACCGTCCCCTTCGTTCTGCTGCTGACCCACTCCGCCTCCACATCCCTCGCTCGAAACTCGCATCTGCTGGTCAGCGTGCATTTCCCTCCGCGGGTCCCTCCGTCTGGAACTCCCTGCCGCTTGAGCTTCGCCAGAGCCCCTCTCTTGACGCGTTCAAGAGTAGGTTGAAGACTCAGTTCTTCCCGTAGCTGGCTGCGACTTTCATGCTCGACGTGATGTGTTGTGCCCCAAAAGACATTCTTGTGCTGTGCTCTGTGAGAGGTGTTTTCTTTGTGCTTAATATTATTTTGTTTGGACCTAGCTATTGATGTGTATATTGTTGTTAAACAGTTGTTTTTTGTATGTTTATCAGGGTTTGCTAGTGTGTGATAGGGTTCGTGTCCGTCTGTAGATGTTAGTTTCTTTGTTAGTCCTGTGTTGACAACTCTTCGACAAGCGCTTAGAACTGTACCCACGGAATACGCGCTATATAAGCTTCATATTGATTGATTGATTGATTGATTGATAAGTAATGTTTAACGCCCTCACGGCAAAAAACCATTAGGGACATGTTCCCGGGTTTGACCGTGCAATCCCAACCGTACACAGTGGAACCCCCCCTTTTAAGACAACCACAAATCTGAGAAATCCAGGTCTTAAAAAGGAGGGAGTCTTAAAATGGGGGTAAATTTACAGTTATGAACACTGAGAAGGCACGGTCTGTGAAAACAGGGTCTCAAGAAGGAGGGGTCTTGAATTGGGGGTCTTAAAATGGGGTTCCACTGTTTTGCCGAAAATCCCACAGACTCTCGGGAACACTGACTCACATCCAGGCCGGCAGACAGGCGGCAGTGCAAACGGCGGTGGCAAAATGGAGATCATGCTGCCAGTCCTGGATCAACCAGACCATAAGGCTGAAGCTCGCTGCCCCGATGCCCCAAGTAGGAATGGAGCCGATTACAGCTCGCCATTTTATGCCGATAAATTCGGTCGGGTAGGCGAAGCTTGACGCAAGGAGGCCCCCGATTGTAAGTCCAACCAATGATCTGAAATAAGAAAACGAACGTTTAAGGGGGTACAGGAACTTAATTGTATCTTATACTGCTCGTTTCAATATACAGATTACAATCCAAATTCAGTGCTAAATGTTTCCAGGTCATGTAATGTTATTCTTTAACTTTGTAAAAGTTGTAAAACGCCTGATATTCTGTTGAGCAAATATGTATGTGTTGGAGGCAGCATGCAACTTCAAACTGATGTGGTCTTTTGCACCTTGGTGATATATAGATGAAGGGGACGGAACTCGTCACGTCAGGATGTGTGTGTGTGTGTGTGTGGGGGGGGGGGGGGGGGGTGCGGGCCGCTTTTTCTTTATTTTGTGTATACTGCTTTTCTTTGGAGAAAAAGTCGTATCTTTTGTGCTAGTTCTTTGGTACTGTCTTTCTTATTTTATCAGCAAGGTAAACCGAATCATTCTTGAGACAAACGTCTACTCAACCTACCAGGGACATGCCTCAAGTTTCAAGGTAAGGCCTAAAAAAAAAAATAGGTGTGGTTACGGTAACCCGACCTACCCTATTTTTTGGGGCCGACCCTATAACTTTTTATTACATTTGTCACAAAAATACCAAAAAAAACAAGTAAACGAGTGCAGAAAACGCAATGAAAGCGAAAGCGCCCGAGTCGCACACTTATTTCCCTGTCAAGTAGGTTTAATTTGTACACATTAGAAAAAAAAGTTTAAAAAAAAAAGTGATTGCCTACCTTCCTACCCTATTTTTTTGGCTATGTTACCGTAACCACACCTATTATTTTTTTTGGCCTAATCAAAAAAATCATTGCTTAAATGCAGCGTTTTTTGTCATGATACCCCTAAAACAAGAAGAGCAAACGCTCGATCGAGTCACTTTCGCAGTTCTGAATATTATATGAGGCATCAGATGGACAGGAAGAAATTGCTATTCACAACACAATGAGTCACGTTCACATAAAATTTGAGCCCGGTCACTTTTATAGTTTCCGAGAAAAGCCCAACGTTAAGTTGTGTGTTGCCGAACAGAAAAGGCTAGTTATCTCCCTTGTTTTTCTGATAACGTTCGTAAAAGGCTACAGATGTAAATACTTTGATGTAAAGAATAATCCTACAAAGTTTCAATCACATCCGATGAACTTTGTCAAAGATATAAAATGTCTAATTTTTCCTTTGACGCTGACCTGTGACCTTGAAAAAGGTCAAAGGTCAACGAAACCATCGTTAAAGTGTAGAGGTCATTGGAGGTCACGACTAAACAAAATATGAGCCCGATCGCTTTGATAGTTTCCGAGAAAAGTCCAACGTTAAGGTGGTGTCTACGGACGGCCGGCCGGCCGGACAGACTAACACTGACCGATTACATAGAGTCACTTTTTCTCAAGTGACTCAAAAAATGACGCAAAAAGTCCTGTTTTTGACCGCTCTTGCGATCGACACCTGCAGCAGTAGGAATAGCATAACACATGAAATATGCAAGGTAGTTAAACAAAACAATCTGTTCAGGGTAGATAATTGATTTGACTTTCTTCTCGTGTGTCAAAGTTGCAAAGTTTTGCGATTGTGATTTTTTTGTCGATTTTTCATTCGGCCCTTCCGTTTTTGTCTGATCGATTTTGAGGGCACCCTTATTTGAGCGGCGGTCACGTAATCCCTGTAAATGAAATCTTTAATCCAAAAGGTGATCCTGATGGTTAAATAAAGGGGCTTAACTGGCATAGCCTATACATTTTTAATGAAATGACACTGTAATTAACGCTTTAATTTGGGTGCAAAATTTGTTGCAATAATTTGTATGGCCAAGTTTATGTTTGTTACCCACTTCCACTCAAGACACCTCCCCCCCCCCCCCCCCCTTGCACACCCACCCGCCTTTTCATGCTCACACAACCCACCTCATGACAGCGAACATTTGCCAGTTGACGGAGAAAGCGCACACAAGGTTGAAGACAGCATGCAGTGTAGAAATGCTGACCAGTGTTTTCTTCCTCCCTAAGTTATCTGCCAGTTGACCTGAACGAATTGCACAGTATGAAAGTAAAGGTTATATATGTCGTATCCAGTTCACGTAATAGACAATTTTTGGAAATAACTCTGTCAGGATTTGCAAGCGTTGTGGAAGAGTTGTGCCCCGCAAACAGAACCTCACCCACTAAACAGGAAACACATGGTCGACCAATTAAAGCCACGATCACAGCGAATAACTGACTCTGGTGTGTATGATATGCAGTGTTCAATCGACATGATGCTTTTTTCTTTCGAAAATCTGCAAAAATGTGCCACGATCGCTGCAGCAGTGTCAGTTTCCCCACACTGCCGTGACCTCGACCTCAAACGAAACTCACGATTGTCGCTAACACTCGTGCAAAGCGATCCAGCATTGTTAACTGCGATGTGTATATCTTACGGCTCATGTTGATATCTATTTTCTCGACATGTCTGTTATTATTTGATAACAGTCAGCATGTTAGAAATAACTGATACTAACGACTACCAGTTATGACAGACGCATGACGACATGTTGAGTTAGCACTAAACACAGAAGCATAACCTCACCACGATCAGATATGATAGACACGCACGCACACACAGACACACAGACACGCGCGCGCGCGTATAAGCATCGTTTTAATAAACAAGTATGACAGACATGACACACCTGCAACTGTAGACCCCACCAGCACGCCAACCATCTGTGCAGAAATGGTCATCGATGGAACCCAGGCCAGGTCGCACACTAGCTGAAACTGCAAGAAGTCCAAGGGATGGTCAAGAATACTCGTACTGGTCAAAACAACGCGGCCCAGTGGGTAAAGATATACTTGTATTGGTCAAGATATTGTAGTGTTCATAACAGGACACACAACATTAACCCAGAGTACTTCCACCAACAAACAACTTCTTCTCTTCACTCAATACGAGTTTTTCTTCACTCACACACTAATCCTGTTGTTTACATGTGATATACACCAGGCAGAAATTTCTCGCTCAAGACACTAATTAAAGATGCCAATCATGGCCGGAACAAGTTCGTTTGAGGGGGGGGGGGGGTTCCAACTGAAGGCAGGGGTCCAGGGGCCGCCCAGGCCCCGGTGGGGTGCAGGGGCAACGCCCCGCTGGGGGGTCTGGGGGGCAAAGCCTGCCAGAAGCCGAGAACATTTTGCATTTGTGAGGTCATTTTTGGTCTTTCCTTGCAATTGGGAATCAAAATTACACATTTTCAACAGTAACAAAATACTTCATATATTAATTTACCATAGTGGTTCAGTGGAATAATCCCAAAGACATATATGCCTAGTAAATAAGTCTGACAGGACTCTTTACTTTGAATATTACTATGATGATGGACTTATAACGGGGAGGGCAGGCCGTTGTCGACTTGATGTTGTTCATAATTTGAAATAGTTTTAGAAGACCAAATAAACTGAGGGAGTTGGGGGAAGAGCTTAAAAAGTCCACTTTTTTTTCTCTGAGAGGTACATTGGATGGCCAGGGGGGGGGGGGGGGGGGGTTCCGGAACCCCAGGAACCCCCCCCCCCCCCCCCCCCAGATCCGGCCCTGTGAATTACTGTCGAACAGAACTGATGTGCCCCGCGCACACGTTCGAAATCCATAAGCATGAAAAAACCAACACACTCGGGCTTGTACACGCACGTGCACACACAAACTAATGAATCATGCAGAGCAAATCTCCACTTTGTGGCACATGCATATATATATAAACATATATGCGAACATGGGCTCGCTCTCACACGTGACAAACATACGCACGTGCTCTTACACAACACAACCGAAGAGGGCCCCAAAGGGGGGGTATCATCACGATCACGGGAGAGAAATTTTAGCTTTCACGATCACAGTTACCTTGATTTTTGTTTTCACGATCACGAACACCACTGGCAAATCACGGTCACGGTAAAAGTTGCATGTACAGAAAGCACGTGTCAAAGTAAACACAACCACACAGTAATTCGCTCCTCTGGATCTATTGTTTATTCAACACAAAGTGAGAACTGTCGCAACTTTTTTATTATTATTTTTTTAATTCTCTTTCATACACACATAGAAATACATATCATGATTTGTAATCAGTAACAAGAATGTTGTTTTCATTGTTTTCTCTCTCTCTCTCTCTCTCTCTCTCTCTCTCTCCTCTCTCTCTCTCTCTCTCTCTCTCTCTCTGTCTCTCTCTCTCTCTCTCTCTCTGTCTCTCTCTCTCTCTCTCTCGGTGCACCCTCTCTCTCTCTCTCATCTCTCTCTCTCTCTCTCTCTCTCTCTCTCTCTCTCTCTCTCTCTCTCTCCACTCATACACATTCAACTCCCACACCCTCACTCACACACATGAATATATACTTGCACAATTTCACATTTCCAGAGCTAAATCTTGTAAACCCATTTTCTCAAAAAACTATTGGGTGGATTGAAATTAAAGTACATGTATGTATGATGGGTTCTTTATTTTCAACTTTCCCATACAATTTGAGGTACACCATCGCCTGGTTTCATGGCCTTGAAAAACAAACAGGAATGCTACAGGTTCGCCACAAGCCTGAGCCTGCGAAGCAAGCGAGCCAACTAGGGGGGTCCGGGGGTATGCCCCCCCTGATTTTTTTCAAAAAAACGCTTAAAATCTGTGCAATCTGGTGCATTCTCGGCATCATTTTCAGGGCTCTAATAGTGTTGTGATCTTGTTAAAAATCCCATTTTAGCCTCCCCCCACCACCATTCAACACACCTCCAAACTGGTGAAAACAACACTACTGTGCGCTGGCTTCATTGAGACCGGCGCCCGCTCGCGTTGCGCGATATTCACACGGATCGTTTTTTGCGGAAATTTTTCAACTTCACCGGAATAAATTTGACTTTACCGGATTTTGAAAACGGCTTTATCGGATTTCCGGCAATTACCGGAAAAGTAGCATGCCTGACAAAATCCCCAACGAACATGACTTTGATCGTCTTTGACATGAGGATCAAGTGACCCAAACTGGCACGTCTCCCCGCCATTGTTTCTGAATTTAACCCATTGTTGATATTAAAAGTTTACAGGCGCTAAAATAAATCCAAGCTTAATGCAAAGAAGCGACAATTAGAATCTATGCCAAGCGTGTCACGTTGCTGGGATGAAAACACATTTCTAGTTTTCGGTTTTGGCTACACGCAGACTCGATCTCGAGCCAGTCGAGGTCACACTGAGCGAGTGACAGCCGGACGTGGCAATGTCGACAATGTCAATGATCTCACTCAAACTCAAAGATCTTGAACAAATTTCAAGATCTTTGCCTACATTCAGAGCAGTCATAGAGAAACATAGATCAACATACCTTGATAGTTCGTCTTCGGAAAGACCGACCCGTAGCCTGACCTTTCCACCAAGGAAGGCATTCTCGCCGCGGCCTGCTTTGGTCTGGCTTGAATCCACAAAATATAACAGAAGTTCGATGACAGTACCGCTGCACGCCATTTTTGATCTTCGAATTCGAATTTGACTGAATGCACTCAAAACTTTTGCACGAAGCCCTTCCATTGGATGAAGTTTGGCAGACTTTTGCAATTTGCCTTCTGATTGGATCTCTTTTTGTGTGTGATTGGTTCTCTTAAAGGGAAGCAATCGCTGTCAAAATCATATTTCTGAATGTGTTGTTGCTTCCCTTTAATCGGGATTGGCTCCTTGACGATTAGAGGATCATAGAGTGATACAGCTGTGAAAAATGTACGTTGAAAATAAAATGCTTTGCAATAATGCCCATCACGATCACGAAAACAAATGACGATCACGATCACGAGAATTGATTTTTTTGTCATCACGGATCACGGGCAAAGTCCCATCACGATCACAGAAATGGAAATTTCGGCAATCACGGTCACAGAAAGGTCAAAAAACGCCAATCACGATCACGATTTTAAACCCTTTGGGGCCCTCAACCGAACACGAACATGTTGATAAACTGACAGATGCGCTCACGAATACCCATCCCTCTTGACACACACGCACGCACGCACTAACGCACGCGCACACGCGTATGCACGCGGACACACACACACACACACACACACAAAACCTTCAACTACACAGACCATAATTAGTACAACCTTACTTTACCTGTGACACCACAGTATTCATACTGGGATCGAAGAAGATTCTTTCACACCTGCCAGTGTGGTTCACTTTTTCACCACACACTTTATACGTCGAATTATCCATCCCACCCGTGTGTACACCTATATCACCACCCCAAACAACACTCGACACGTTGACTTTCAAAACGCGGGAATCTTCACCACTTTGAAAATGGCCGCCAGCCGACATGTTGGAGAGAGCGCCACGTGACGCGTTACGTAGAAGGTCACGTGACACGGACACCACCAATCAGGTTCGAGGGCGCAAAGACCATGAGCATCATACTCCAGACGGACATAACGACGGAAGAGAAGACAAGGGGACCAGAAGCATCTGGAAGAGACCACAGCCCCCGACTTCCTTCACCAGGTCGTCTACTGTCTTTGGCCATCTTACTTATCTGAAAAAAAAGTTTGGTATACTCTAAATTAAAGATGCTGCGTCGTTCAAAAGAAATAACGGTTTTGAGCGTGACGACAGGGCCGGAGTGCTATGTAAATTATGAGCAGTTCAAACCCATGTAAACAATGTGACACTAACAGCCTGTCCTCACAAATTGATCCAGATTTGTTTGTTTTGCCATATCGACGTTGCAGTTCCGGAGCAAAGTTCACCAGGTCGTCTACTGTCTTTGCTATCTAGCTTCTCTGAAACGAAAAGTTTCGTATACTCTAAATGAAAGTGTTCCACTTTTGGACACCCTTTGTGTAACCAGTTTTAATCCAAGTTTGACATTGTACTTAACTCGACTAGCAAAAGGTAGCACATGTTAAACACTAGTGCTTAAACGAAAACTAGAGTTTACCATGTGATTCCTTTTGCTTCTACTATTTCACACTGTGTTCAACACTTGTAACAATCCCAAAGTTTCAATGATGTTGGTGGTTTTTTTACAAATTAATTTGGAAAAACACTAGTGCTTAAAGGTGGTCGTCTACATTTTTGCTTTTTTTCAATAATCTTATGGTTAGATTTCGATACAAAGTTATGTCAGAGAAAGTAATAGAAAAAAACATATACGTAAAAAAAAAATTATTTTTGGGTAGCGTGACTCACGCTTCGCTGAGAACATGTGCTTTGCCTAAAAATACTGACCAATCAAATTCATGTCACTGTGCTTATAGCCACGCCCAAACAAGTGCAGCAACAGTTTGACACTGGAGCGCTGTCCACGCTTTTTTTTAAACGCACGAAATGCACGGGATTTGAGAGGAGTTTTGCGCTTGGCATTTTCCAAATAAGGATATCCTACTATGAGTACTACGCTGGAATACTACAATGAATTTTCAAACGGCCACACTGGCTTCGTCTTTCCTGATCGAAAGGGGGTGTATTGTTGATATTTGTAGATAATAGACTCTGCATTTTAATGGTCAAATGGCGATTTCGGTATAAAAATGTAGACAAAGATCTTTAAACGAAAACTAGTGTTTACCATGTGCTTCCTTTTGTTTCTGCTATTTGACACTGTGTTCAACACTTGTAACGTGATCAAAAGCGGAACACGTCAGTTTTGAGTGTAGGATGATTAGCAGGGGCGGATCACATCCTTTTCAAGGGGGGAAGGGGGAGGGGGAGAGGGGGGGGTTCCAAGCTTCTTTTAGGGAAAATGTTGATGAAAATCAAGGAAAATGGAGCGGTCTGGTGCAATCTGAGCATCAGTTTTTCTTTATTTTCAAATTTGTTATTCGTTTTTTTAGGCTAAGAAGAGGGGGGGGGGGGGTCCGGAAACCCGGAAACCCCCCCTGGATCCGCCCCTCATTGGTTGGTTGGGAGAGAACGAACAAATAAAGGACAATTGTGAATCATCTTACTGTCTTTCTTTCTCTCTTTCTTTCTTTAACTTCTCAGTTTACCAGGTCGTCTACCGTCTTGGTCGTCTTGTTTTCCTGAAACGAAAGGTTTTGTGGGATGCTCAGTTATTTCGTTGGGAGAGAGAACGGGCAAACCATGTATTATTTTGTGCCATATATTAAAAAATAATGTTCACTTTCTTTTTCTATGGGTTTCATAGATTGCAACCGTTGGCCTTTGCAACCGTTGGCCTTTGCAACCGTTGACGTTCCTGAACTTCTCACATCTGGGTGCACGGAACACCTTGGGCTTTCACTAAGTCATGTCTCAGGCATCTTTTAATTTCAAAACAATCCCAAAGTTTCAATGATTTTCTTGCGAAGAGTCGAAAACTTGTTGGTTTTTTTCTTTACTAATTAATTTGTATCCTTGTACAGGCGGGACAGCGAAAGGCGGTAGCCTAACTGCCGATGTAAGCGAGACGGAAGTAATTGATCCGGCCCCGCACGTGAACTGTTAACGCCAAAAGTCTACATGGAAGTCTTTTAGTCACGGAAGAGAGAAGGAGTTCTTTCTTTCTTGGATATTTTACGTCAAGATATTGTGTTTGATTACATCAGAGCATGTTAAAGCATAGTATTTGGTTCAATTTTGACATACCGCACACATTATTTAGCCCCATGTAAATGACTATTAACGCCAAAAGTCTACATGGAAGTCTTTTAGTCACTGATGAGAGAAGGAATTCTTTCCATCTTGGATTGTGTCCGTCAAGATATTACATAAGAAAATGTTAAAGCATAGTATTTGGTTCCATTTTGGCATACCGCACACATTATTTAGTCCCATGTAAGTGACTATTTACGTCAAGAGTCTACATGGAAGTCTTTTAGTCACGGATGAGAGAAGGAATTCTTTCCATCTTGGATTGTGTCCGTCAAGATATTACATAAGAAAATGTTAAAGCATAGTATTTGGTTCCATTTTGGCATGCCGCACACAGGCTTCATAAAACCATGTAAATGACAATCTGGCAACGCTAAAAGTATGTGTAATTCTGCGTGGGATAGCTGTGTAAATGTTTTGACGGTTGATATCCTTATCTGCAACAAAATCCTTATCTGCGTCGCTTTTACAGTGCTCTGAGGTGTTCTGCATCTTTAAGAAAAGGATCACATAAAAAGATATTACTCTACACAGAAAGCAGCCAGGCTGTTTATGTTTTTTGGTATGTGTCTCAGTGGAGGTTTCTTATTTGGTGTTTAACGTCGTTTTCAATCACGAAGGTTATATCGCGACGGGGAGGGGGGGGGGGGGGGGGGGGATGGGATAGAGCCACTTGTTAATTGTTTCTTGTTCATAAAAGCACTAATCAAAAATTTGCTCCAGGGGCTTGCAACGTAGTACAATACATGACCTTACTGGGAGAATGCAAGTTTCCAGTACAAAGGACTTAACATTTCTTACATACTGCTTGACTAAAATCTTTACAAACATTGACTATATTCTATACAAGAAAAACACTTAACAAGGGTAAAAGAAGTAAAAGAATCCGTTAGTAGCCTCTTACGACATGCTGGGGAGCATCGGGTAAATTCTTCCCCCTAACCCAGTGGAGGTAAGTCTTTATCCCATGTAAAAAGACGGGCGCAGTGGCGTGGTGGTAATTACGTCGGCCTCCTAATCGGAAGGTCGTGAGTTCGAATCCGGTCGCTGCCGCCTGGTGGGTTAAGAGTGGAGATTTTTCCGATCTCCCAGGTCAACTAATGTGCAGACCAGCTGGTGACTTAACCCCCTTCGTGTGTACACGCAAGCACAAGACAAAGTACAGTGCGCACGGAAAAGATCCTGTAATCCATGTTAGAGTTCGGTGGGGTTATAGAAACACGAAAATACCCAGCTGCCTCCCCCGAAATCGGCGTATGCTGCCTGAATGGCGGGGTAAAAACGGTCATTACACGTAAAAATCCACTCGTGCTAAAAACATGAGTGAACGTGGGAGTCCAAGCCCATGAACAAAGAAGAAGGAGATCCCACGTTAACACCTGACCAGATATGAGATATGGTGGGTGGAATTACATGGGAAGCGGGACTGTGAGAGAAATCATTT